>NC_037328.1:13668913-13970475 GCF_002263795.3 Bos taurus
GGGGATGGTCCCAGAGATTGCTAATTTTCCCTCAATTTTATTTTTATCTCCTTTTCCTCTTTGTATTGAGAAGCCTGTGTTTGGGGGTTACATTTTTCAGTTTTGTGGGTCTTTTTGTTTGATTTTGTTTCCTTCTTTTTTCATTCTTTTATATTATCTTGAAAAAAGTGAAAGTGCCATTTGCTCAGTGGTGGCTGACTCTTTGTGACCTCATGGACTATTGCCTACAAAGCTTCTCTGTCCATGGGATTCTCCAGACAAGAATATTGGAGTGGGCTGCCATTCCCTTCTCCAGGGTATTTTCCCCAACCAGAGATTGAACCCAGGTCTCCTGGATTGCAGGCAGATTCTTTACCATCTGAGCAACTGGGGAGTTTTTTAAATTTGGAGTAGGAAGTGCTGACCATAGTCTTTTCTATAAAAGTAAGCTCCTGCTCTGTACCTGCATTAGATGTTGGATGTGACAATGTGGCTAGGACCAGTGAATTATACAGAAGGAATAATACTGTGGTTTCAGCTCAGTTCAGTTCAGTCACTCAGTCGTGTCCGACTCTTTGCCACCCCATGAATTACAGCATGCCAGGCCTCCCTGTCCATCACCAACTCCTGGAGTTCACTCAGACTCACATCCATTGAGTCAGTGATGCCATCCAGCCATCTCATCCTCTGTCGTCCCCTTCTCCTCTTGCCCCCAATCCCTCCCAGCATCAGAGTCTTTTCCAATGAGTCAACTCTTTGCATGAGGTGGCCAAAGTACTGGAGTTTCAGCTTTAGCATCATTCCTTCCAAAGAAATCCCAGGGCTGATCTCCTTCAGAATGGACTGGTTGGATCTCCTTGCAGTCCAAGGGACTCTCAAGAGTCTTCTCCAACACCACAGTTCAAAAGCATCAATTCTTCAGCACTCAGCCTTCTTCACAGTCCAATTCTTACATCCATACATGACCACAGGAAAAACCATAGCCTTGACTAGATGGACCTTTGTTTGCAAGGTAATGTCTCTGCTTTTTAATATGCAGTCTACATTGGTCATAACTTTCCTTCCAAGGAGTAAGCGTCTTTTAATTTCATGGCTGCAGTCACCATCTGCAGTGATTTTGGAGCCCAAAAAAATAAAGTCTGACACTGTTTCCAATTTTTCCCCATCTATTTTCCATGAAGTAATGGGACCGGATGCCATGATCTTCGTTTTCTGAATGTTGAGCGTTAAGCCAACTTTTTCACTCTCCACTTTCACTTTCATCAAGAGGCTTTTTAGTTCTTCTTCACTTTCTGCCATAAGGGTGGTTTACTTGGTGATATTTTCCTAAAGAAGGAATGGTTCCTCTAGTCTTCCTCTTCCTTACTACATGAGACATGCAAATGAGATAATATTAACCCAGCAGATGAAGGAAACATGAAAAGGATGGCAGAGAAAAACCACAGCAGGAATGCAGGTCCCTGCATAGCCTTGCGAAGTGGAACTTTCATACAAGTCTTGAAATCTCTATATCTAGATTGCTAAATGAGATAACACAAATATCATGTTTAAGTCACTCATATTTTGGGTCCATTTTAATCAGCAAAAATTGGGTCATAATTAAGACAATGACTATATCAATTACAAACTATTTCATTCAGTAATTTGTTTCTGAAAGGAAGAATGTGTAACTAAACATTTCCTCCTTTTATTGAGTGTCACTATTTATGATCTCCTTCAGAAATTTAGTTGATTTAATTATTGCTATTTATTATGTTTACCACCTATTTAATCCATTTATTGTTTTGTCAGAATTGATTCACTTCAAGATTATGTCACTAACCACATGGTAAAAGTTCACAAATTCAAATTAACAAATGCATGCTTAATATGTTCAGTTTTTTAAATAAATTTTAACTTTGATTTGTTTATGAATATTAATGACCAACAAACTGTAGACATCAATAGCAGGTACAGCTCAGGTAACAAATGTATTTAGTGAATAAATATTCATTAAGGCATTATTATACAGCCATATTTAGCTATTTCAACAATATATAAAACATTTTTAAAAGGTTGTGAAAAGAAATGCCCATTAAAACATTCTCCTTGATTCTAAATAACTTGTTTGATCAATATGTTTAAAGATAAACATAGTGATTTAGAGGGCAAGAACTACGATTGGACAAGTCTTTCCTTTAATATTCAATTATTTATTACAGAGAAAAGAATGGGATTGATTTGGTAATATTACTGCTCTAGCTATTAATAATGTTTTACTCATATGTTTCATTCACACATGGAAAATAATATTGATCATTTGCACATATTTTATGAATTGTTATGTGTGCATGAATTATATAAATGAGGAGTATGTTTTTAATCCATGCAGTTCTAATTATGCAATTTTCAAACTCTTTTTGATCATAGCAAAATGCTTTTAGCTTTCACATTTAATTAATATCCTGACTTCTGTGACTATAATCTTTTATTTTTCTGTTCTAAATAACTCTGCTACTATGACCCCTTTGTCTGTGAATATTAATTTTAAACACCATAATATTGTCTCAGACATAATGAGAATTGACAAATAATGACAACTGAAAGTCATGTCTCAAGTGATGTCACTGTGGTTTAGGAGGACATCATATTTGCTGCCTTGGCTAACTGCACACACTGATTATTAATAAGGACTAAGAAAAGCAAATTTAGAGAAAAAGTTATCACAAATCACTATTGTCTAGCTAATAAGGAAAAGGAAAATGATATTTCATTTTAGATCCCTGTAAATTATCACACTTTTTTTATGAAGATAGGGAAATAATTACAATTACTGGTTTTCTGAGGTAAATGCTCAAGGAAAAGGGAATGGAGCAAATCTCTTCCCTAAAATTTTTTTTCAACTTATATTTACACTTATATAAACAGGATAAAGAATTCCTATTGATTTTACAAAAGTTTGAAATTAATTAAAATAGTTTTAAGTTTTATAATGTGAGAATTAGGCACATAGCAGGATAAATTAAGAGTTCTCCCAGCACTGAGATCTATGAATTACATTTTGCTTCCAACTCTCTGTCTCTTGTCCCCATGTGTCTGTCTCTCTCTTCTTTTTTAAAATAAAAAATACCTGCCAAATGAATTTTAATCATGTCATACATATCAAAATTCATACAGAACCACCATGATGTGGTCAAAGATTTCATCTTCACCTATATTGATCTTTGAAAGTGGTGTTTAGGAAATGACAAAGAATATTTTGAATAATAAATGTAGTACACAATTATTGTAGAAAATTTAGAAAAGTCTGGCATATATAATGAAGGCAATAACATTTACTTGAAATTTAATGCTACAAAAATGAACACATAAAAGTGTTGGTAAATCTAGGAAAATAAATATTATATATGTATTATTTATACACTATATATTAGTGTATATATTAAAATATGTGCTCCATATAGGTTTATGGATATTCACATGATTTATATAAATACACATATTTTAAAATATATAGTTATAATTTTATTACTGATACTGATAAAGATTGTGTTTATAAATTCAGGTATATAGAGGGAGATATATAGAGTATATATATATATATATATACTCAGATCATGGCTCAGATCATGAACTCCTTATTAGCTAATTCAGACTTACGTTGAAGAAAGTATGGAAAACCACTAGACCACTCAGGTACGACGTAAATCAAATCCCTAACGATTATACAGTGGAAGTGAGAAATAGATTTAAGGGACTAGATCTGATAGAGTGACTGATGAACTATGGACAGAAGTTCATGACATTGTACAGAAGACAGGGAGCAAGACCATCCACAAGAAAGTGAAAGTGAAGTCACTCAGTTGTGTCTGACTCTGCGACCCCATGGACTGTAACCTACCAGGCTCCTCCATCCATGGGATTTTCCAGGCAAATAGTACTGGAGTGGATTGCCTTTTCCATCTACAGGGGATCTTCCCAACGCAGGGATCGAACCTGGGTCTCCTGCATTGTAGACAGATGCTTTAATGTCTGATCCACCAGGGAAGTCCTCAAGAAAAAGAAATGCAAAAAAGCAAAACGGCTGTCTGAGGAGGCCTTACAAATAGCTGTGAAGTGAAGAGAAGCCAAAAGAAAAGGAGAAAAGGAAAGATATACCCATTTGAATGCAGAGTTCCAAAGAATAGCAAGGAGAGATAAGAAAGCCTTCCTCAGTGATCAATGAAAAGAAACAGAGGAAAACAATACAATGGGAAAGACTAGAGATCTCTTCAAGAAAATTAGAGATACCAAGGGAACATTTCATGTGAAGATGGGCTCAATAAAGGATAGAAACGATATGGACCTAACAGAAGCAGAAGATATTAAGAAGAGATGGCAAGAATACACAGAAGAATTGTACAAAAAGATCTTCATGACCCAGATAATCACGATGGTGTGATCACTCACCTAGAGTCAAACATCCTGGAATGTGAAGTCAAGTGGGCCTTAGAAAACATCACTACGAACAAAGCTAGTGGAGGTGATGGAATTCCAGTTGAGCTATTTCATATCCTGAAAGACGATGCTGTGAAAGTGCTGCACTCAATATGTCAGCAAATTTGGAAAACTCAGCTGTGGCCACAGGAATGGAAAAGGTCAGTTTTCATTCCAGTCCCAACGAAAGGCAATGTCAAAGAATGCTCAAATTACTGCACAATTGCATTCATCTCACTCGCTAGCAAACTAATGCTTAAAATTCTCCAAGCCAGGCTTCAACAATATGTGAACTGTGAACTTCCAGATGTTCAAGCTGGTTTTAGAAAAGGCAGAGGAACCAGACATCAAATTGCCAACATCTGCTGGATCATCAAAAAAGCAAAAGAGTTTCAGAAAAACATCTATTTCTGCTTTATTGACTATGCCAAAGCCTTTGACTGTGTGGATCACAATAAACTGTGGAAAATTCTGAAAGAGATGGGAGTACCAGACCATCTGATCTGCCTCTTGAGAAATCTATATGCAGGTCAGGAAGCAACAGTTAGAACTGGACATGGAACAACAGACTGGTTCCAAATTCGAAAAGGAGTACATCAAGGCTGTATATTGTCACCCTGCTTATTTAACTTATATGCTGAGAACATCATGAGAAATGCTGGGCTGGATGAAGCACAAGCTAGAATCAAAATTGCTGGGACAAATATCAGTAACCTCAGATATGCAGATGACACCATCCTTATGGCAGAAAGTGAAGAAGAACTAAAGAGCCTGTTGATGAAAGGGAAGGAGGAGAGTGAAAATTTTGGCTTAAAGCTCAACATTCAGGAAACAAAGATCATGGTATCTGGTCCCTATACTCCATGGCAAATAGATGGCAAAACAGTGGAAACAGTGTCAGACTTTTTTTGGGCTCCAAAATCACTGCAGATGGTGACTGTTGCCTTGAAATAAAAGGACACTCACTCCTTGGAAGAAAAGTTATGACCAACCTAGACAGAATATTAAAAAGCAGAGACATTACTTTGCCAAAAAAGGTCCATCTACTCAAGGCTATGATTTTTCTAGTAGTCATGCATGGATGTGAGAGTTGGACTATAAAGAAAGCTGAGGGCCGAAGAATTGATGCTTTTGAACTGTGGTGTTGGAGAAGACTCTCAAGAGTCCCTTGGATTGCCAAGAGATCCAACCAGTCCTTCCTAAAGGAAATCAGTCCTAAATGTTCATTGGAAGGACTGATGTTGAAGCTGACACTCCAAAACTTTGGTCACCTGATGTGAAGAGCTGACTCATTTGAAATGATCCTGATGCTGGGAAAGATTGAAGGCAGGAAAAGAAGGGGATGACAGAGGATGAGATGGTTGGATGGCATCACCGACTCAATGGACATGAGTTTGAGTAAACTCCAGGAGTTGGTGATGGACAGGGAGCCCTGGCGTGCTGCAGGCCATAGGGTCACAAAGAGTGGGACATGACTGAGTGACTGAACTGAACTGACTGATATAGAGTATGTATAAATGTTTGCGTTTATACATATAACGGCTCATACATGTGCTTATATTTTGTAAAAGGTATGTAAGTCTCTGTATTTGTAATCATTTGACTCTCATAGTTTTTATATTATATTTTAAAATTTACTATTAAGCTTTTGTATTAATCTAATTTAGATTATAATTATTAATTCTGCCCCCTCACAGAAAAACAATATTGTTAATAAAATTTCATTATGTACAAAAATGAAATGAGCTCTGTCTTTCACTTTTTTATACAAGATTATGGTAATGGGTTTTTGTTTACTTATTTCTACTCTGCAATAACTTTGGTATCAAAAATCTGTATCAGAATTATCAGAAAAATACAATAATAGCATTCTATTAAAAACATTTTAATTTGTTTTCTTAAATCTGGTCATATATTCCAATAGCATTCGATTCTAAAAATAATATGTATGTTTGATTTTGAAACAAATTATGACTCATAATAAGCTATGAAAATTTGATTATCTTTCGGTTATGCTAACTGTAGAGAGACAAATAAAAGTGCTTTTACTCATGTCAATGGACATGGGTTTGAGTAAGTTCTGGGAGTTGGTGATGGACAGGGAAGCCTGGTGTGCTATAGTGCCTGGAGTCACAGAGTCAGACATGACTGAACTGAGCTGATTCCCTGCCTGAATACCTGACAACCATTTACCTTTTTACCGTCTCCATAGTTTTCCTGTCCCCAAATATTATATAGCTGAAATTATACATCATATACTGTTTTCACATTGACTTCTTTTACTAAATTATAGGCATTTAAGCTTATTCCTTGTTGTTTGTCTTAAAACATGTATTATCATAATTTCAAAGTTCACTTATTTTATGTCCTGAATAATATTTCATTGTCTAGATGTATCTCTCACCTATTGAATGAAATTGTAGTTGCTTTCAGGTTTAGGCAATTATGAATAAATCATCCATAAATCCATGTAAGGGTCCTTTGGGGGCATAAATTTTTAACTCTTTGAGGTAAATACTATATCATCTAAATACTACCTCTTTGAGGTAAATACTAGATTGCTGGATTGTCTGGCAAGAACAAGTTTAGTTTTATACGAGACTTCAAAACTCTCTAAATTAACCATATGCATTTATATTTCCCCTAAGAATGAAAGAGATTTCCTTTTGCTCCACATTTTTGCTAGTATTTGGTATTGTCAATGTTCTGGATTTGGGTCTTAGCAAAAACAAGACCAGGAGCTGACTGTGGCTCAGACCATGAACTCTTTATTGCCAAATTCAGACTTAAATTGAAGAAAGTAGGGAAAACCACTAGACCATTCAGGAATGACCTAAATCAAATCCCTTATGATTATACAGTGGAAGTGAGAAATAGATTTAAGGGCCTAGATCTGATAGATAGACTGCCTGATGAACTATGGAATGAGGTTCGTTCCATTGTACAAGAGACAGGGATCAAGACCATCCCCATGGAAAAGAAATGCAAAAAAGCAAAATGGCTGTCGGGGGGGCCTTACAAATAGCTGTGAAAAGAAGAGAAGCGAAAAGCAAAGGAGCAAAGGAAAGATATAAACATCTGAATGCAGAGTTCCAAAGAATAGCAAGAAGAGATAAGAAAGCCTTCTTCAGTGATCGATGCAAAGAAATAGAGGAAAACAACAGAATGGGAAAGACTAGAGATCTCTTCAAGAAAATCAGAGATACCAGAGGAACATTTCATGCAAAGATGGGCTTGATAAAGGACAGAAATGGTATGGACCTAACAGAAGCAGAAGATATTAAGAAGAGGTGGCAAGAATACACAGAAGAACTGTACAAAAAAGATGTTCACGACCCAGATAATCACGATGGTGTGATCACTGACCTACAGCCAGACATCCTGGAATGTGAAGTCAAGTGGGTCTTAGAAAGCAGCACTACGAACAAAGCTAGTGGAGGTGATAGAATTCTAGTTGAGCTATTCAGAATCCTGAAAGCTGATGCTGTGAAAATGCTGCACTCAATATGCCAGCAAATTTGGAAAACTCAGCAGTGGCCACAGGACTGGAAAAGGTCAGTATTCATTCCAATCCCAAAGAAAGGTAATGCCAAAGAATGCTCAAACTATCACACAATTGCACTCATCTCACATGCTAGTACAGTAATGCTCAAAATTCTCCAAGCCAGGCTTCAGCAGTATATGAACTGAGAACTTCCTGATGTCCAAGCTGGTTTTAGAAAAGGCAGAGGAACAAGAGATCAAATTGCCAACATCCGCTGGATCATGGAAAAAGCAAGAGAGTTCCAGAAAAACATCTATTTCTGCTTTATTGACTATGCCAAAGCCTTTGACTGTGTGGATCACAATCAACTGTGGAAAATTCTGAAAGAGATGGGAGTACCAGACCACCTGATCCGCTTCTTGAGAAATCTGTATGCAGGTCAGGAAGCAACAGTTAGAACTGGACATGGAACAACAAACTGGTTCCAAATAGGAAAAGGAGTACGTCAAGGTTGTATATTGTCACCCTGTTTATTTAACTTATATGCAGAGTACATCATGAGAAATGCTGGACTGGAAGAAACACAAGCTGGAATCAAGATTGCCGGGAAAAATATCAGTAACCTCAGATATGCAGATGACACCAGGCTTATGGCAGAAAGTGAAGAGGAACTAAAAAGCTTCTTAATGAAATTGAAAGTGGAGAGTAAGAAAGTTGGCTTAAAGGTCAACATTCAGAAAACAAAGACCATGGCATCCGGTCCCATCACTTCATGGGAAATAGATGGGGAAAAAGTGGAAACAGTGTCAGACTTTCTTTTTCTGGGCTCCAAAATCACTACAGATGGTGACTGCAGCCATGAAATTAAAAGACGCTTACTCCTTGGAAGGAAAGTTATGACCAATCTAGATGGCATATTCAAAAGCAGAGACATTACTTCGCCAACAAAGATTAGTCTAGTCAAGCCTATGGTGTTTCCTGTGATTATGTATGGCTGTGAGAGTTGAACTGTGAAGAAGGCTGAGAGTCGAAGAATTGATGCTTTTGAACTGTGGTGTTGGAGAAGACTCTTGAGAGTCCCTTGGACTGCAAGGAGATCCAACCAGTCCATTCTGAAGGAGATCAGCCCTGGGATTTCTTTGGAAGGAATGATGCTAAAGCTGAAACTCCAGTACTTTGGCCACCTCATGCGAAGAGTTGACTCATTGGAAAAGACTCTGATGCTGGGAGGGATTGGGGGCAGGAGGAGAAGGGGACGACAGAGGATGAGATGGCTGGATGGCATCACTGACTCAAAGGACGTGAGTCTCAGTGAACTCCGGGAGTTGATGACGGACAGGGAGGCCTGGCGTGCTGCGATTCATGGGGTGGCAAAGGGTCAGACAGGACTGAGCGACTGAACTGATCTAATCTGATCTGAATAGATTCCGTTCAGTTCAGTCATTCAGTTGTGTCTGACTCTTTGCAACCTCATGCACTGCAACATGCCAGGCCTCCGTGTCCACCACCAACTCCCAGAGCTTATTCAAACTCAAATCCATGGAGTCAGTGATGCCATCCAACTATCTTATCCTCTGTTGGCCTCTTCTCCTCCTGCCTTCAATCTTTTCCAGCATCAGAGTTTTCCAGTGAGTCAGTTCTTTGCATCAGGTGGCCAAAGTATTAGAGCTTCAGTAACAGTCCTTCCTATGAACATTCAGGACTCATTTCCTTTAGGATAGACTAGTTTGATCTCCTTGCAGCCCAAGGGATCTCGAGTCTTATCCAACACACAATTCAAAAGTATCAATTCTTCGGTGCTCAGCTTTCTTTATACTTCAACTCTCACATCCATACATGACCACTGGAAAAACCGTAGATTTTACTAGATGGACCTTTGTAGGCAAAGTAATGTCTTTGCTTTTTAATACATGATCTAGGTTGATCATTAGAGAAGGAAATGGCAACCCACTCCAGCGTTCTTGACTGGAGAATCCCAGGGACAGAGGAGCCTGGTAGGCTGCCGTCTGTGGGGTCACACAGAGTCAGACACGACTGAAGTGACTTAGCAGCAGGTTGATCATAGCTTTTCTTCCAAGGAGCAAGTGTCTCTTAATTTGATGGCTACAGTCACCATCTGCAATGATTTTGGGGCTCCAAAAAAATAAAGTCTCAGTGTTTCCATTGTCTCCCTATTTATTTGCCATGAAGTGATTGGACCAGATGCCATGATCATAGTTTTCTGAATCTTGAATTTTTTTTTAATTTTTATTTTATTTTTAAACTTTACAATATTGTATTAGTTTTGCCGAATATTGAAATGAATCCGCCACAGGTATACCTGTGTTCCCCATCCTGAACCCTCCTCTCTTCTTCCTCCCCATACCCTCCCTCTGGGTCGTCCCAGTGCACCAGCCCCAAGCATCCAGTATCGTGCATCGAACCTGGACTGATGACTCGTTTCATACATGATATTATACATGTTTCAATGCCATTCTCCCAAATCTCCCCACCCTCTCCCTCTCCCACAGAGTCCATAAGACTGATCTATACATCAGTGTCTCTTTTGCTGTCTCGTACACAGGGTTATTGTTACCATCTTTCTAAATTCCATATATATGTGTTAGTATACTGTATTGGTGTTTTTCTTTCTGGCTTACTTCACTCTGTATAATAGGTTCCAGCAATCCAGCAATCCCACTGCTGGGCATACACACTGAGGAAACCAGAAGGGAAAGAGACACGTGTACCCCAATGTTCATCGCAGCACTGTTTATAATAGCCAGGACATGGAAGCAACCTAGATGCCCATCAGCAGATGAATGGATAAGAAAGCTGTGGTACATATATACAATGGAGTATTACTCAGCCATTAAAATGAATCTTGAATTTTAAGCCAACTTTTTCACTCTCTTCATTCACATTCATCCTGAGGCTCCTTAGTTTTTCTTTGTTTTTTTACCATAAGGGTGGTATCATTTGAATATCTGAAGTTATTGATATTTCTCCCAGCAGTCTTAGTTCCAGCTTGTGCTTTATCCATCCCGGCATTTTGCATGATGTACTCTGCATATAAATTAAATAAGCAGAGTGACCATATGCAGCCATGATATAATCCTTTCCCAGTTTGGAACCAGTCTATAGTTCCATGTGCAGTTCTAACTGTAGCTTCTTGAGCTGCATACAGATTTATCAGGAGACAGGTGAGGTGGTCTGGTACTCCCATCTCTTTGAGAATTTTCCACAGTTTGTTGTGATCCACACAGTCAAAGGCTTTGACGTAGTCAATAAAGCTGAAGTAAATGTTTTTCTGGAATTGTTTTGCTTTTTTGATGATCCAGTGGATCTTGGCAATTTGATCTCTAGTTCCTCTGCCTTTTCTAAATCCAGCTTGTATACCTGGAAGTTCACGATTCACGTACTATTGAAGCCTGGCTTTGAGAATTTTGAGCATTACTTTGCTAGTGTGTGAAATGAGTGCAATTTTGCTGTAGTTTGAGCATTCTTTGGTATTGCCTTTCTTAGGGATTGAAATGAAAACTGACTTTTTCCAGTCCTGTGGCCACTGTTGAGTTTTCCAAATTTGTTGGCATATTGAGTGCGGCACTTTCACAGCATCATCCTTTAAGATTTAAAATAGCTCAACTAGAATTCCATCACCTCCAGTAGTTTTGTTCATAGTTATGTTTCCTAAGGCCCACTAGACTTCACATTCCAGGATGTCTGGTTCTGGATGAGTGATCACACCATTGTGTTTATCTGGGCCACAAAAATCTTTTTTGTATAGTTCTTCTATGTACTCTTGCCACCTTTTCTAAATATCTTTTGCTTCTGTTAGATCCATATTATTTCTTTCCTTTATTGCGCCCATCTTCACATGAAATGTTCCCTTGGTATCTCTAATTTTCTTGAAGTGATCTCTAGTCTTTCACATTCTATTGTTTTCCTCTGTTTCTTTGCATTGATCACTGAGTAAGTCTTTCTTATCTCTCCTTGCTATTCCTTGGAACTCTGCATTCAAATGGATATAGCTCTCCTTTTTGCCTTTGCCTTTAACATGGCTTCTTCTTTTTTTTTTTTTCCTAATTTTATTTTATTTTTAAACTTTACATAATTGTATTAGTTTTGCCAGATTTCAAAATGAATCCGCCACAGGTATACATGTGTTCCCCATCCTGAACCCTCCTCCCTCCTCCCTCCCCATACCATCCCTCTGGGTCGTCCCAGTGCACTAGCCCCAAGCATCCAGTATCATGCATCGAACCTGGACTGGCAACTCGTTTCTTACATGATATTTTACATGTTTCAATGCCATTCTCCCAAATCTTCCCACCCTCTCCCTCTCCCACAGAGTCCATAAGACTGTTCTATACATCAGTGTCTCTTTTGCTGTCTCGTACACCGGGTTATTGTTACCATCTTTCTAAATTCCATATATATGCGTTAGTATACTGTATTTATGTTTTTCCTTCTGGCTTACTTCACTCTGTATAATAGGCTCCAGTTTCATCCACCTCATTAGAACTGATTCAAATGTATTCCTTTTAATGGCTGAGTAATACTCCATTGTGTATATGTACCACAGCTTTCTTATCCATTCATCTGCTGAAGGACATCTAGGTTGCTTCCATGTCCTGGCTATTATAAACAGTGCTGTGATGAACATTGGGGTACACGTGTCTCTTTCCCTTCTGGTTTCCTCAGTGTGTATGCCCAGCAGTGGGATTGCTGGATCATAAGGCAGTTCTATTTCCAGTTATAGCCAAAGCGATCTTGAGAAAGAAGAATGGAACTGGAGGAATCAACCTACCTGACTTCAGGCTCTACTACAAAGCCACAGTTATCAAGACAGTATGGTACTGGCACAAAGACAGAAATATTGATCAATGGAATAAAATAGAAAGCCCAGAGATAAATCCACGCACATATGGACACCTTGTCTTTGACAAAGGAGGCAAGAATATACAATGGATTAAAGACAATCTCTTTAACAAGTGGTGGTGGGAAATCTGGTCAACCACTTGCAAAAGAATGAAACTAGACCACTTTCTAACACCATACACAAAAATAAACTCAAAATGGATTAAAGATCTAAACGTAAGACCAGAAACTATAAAACTCCTAGGGGAGAACATAGGCAAAACACTCTCCGAGATACATCACAGCAGGATCCTCTATGACCCACCTCCCAGAATATTAGAAATAAAAGCAAAAATAAACAAATGGGACCTAATTAACCTTAAAAGCTTCTGCACATCAAAGGAAACTATTAGCAAGGTGAAAAGACAGCCTTCAGAATGGGAGAAAATAATAGCAAATGAAACAACCAACAAACAACTAATCTCAAAAATATACAAGCAACTCCTACAGCTCAACTCCAGAAAAATAAACGACCCAATCAAAAAATGGGCCAAAGAACTAAATAGACATTTCTCCAAAGAAGACATACAGATGGCTAACAAACACATGAAAAATGCTCAACATCACTCATTATCAGAGAAATGCAAATCAAAACCACTATGAGGTACCATTTCACGCCAGTCAGAATGGCTGCTATCCAAAATAATCCAAATAATAAATGCTGGAGAGGGTGTGGAGAAAAGGGAACCCTCTTACACTGTTGGTGGGAATGCAAACTAGTACAGCCACTATGGAGAACAGTGTGGAGATTCCTTAACATGGCTTCTTTTCTCAGCTATTTTTAAGGCCTTCTCAGAAAACTCTTTTGCTTTTTTTCATTTATTTTTCTTGGGGATGGTCTTGATCACTGCCTCCTGTACAGTGTCACCAACGTCTGTCCATAGTTCTCTAGGTACTCTGTCTATCAGATCTAACCCCTTGAGTCTATTTCTTACTTCCATTGTATAATGGTAAGGTATTTGATTTAGGTCATACCTGAATGATCTAGTGTTTTTCCCTACTTTCTTCAATTTAAGTCTGAATTTGGCAATGAGGTGTTCATGATCTGACCCACAGTCAGCTCCTGGTCTTGTTTTTGCTGACTGTATAGAGCTTCTCCAACTTTGGCTACAAAGAATATAATCAATCTGATTTCGGTCCTGACCATCTGGTGATGTCCATGTGTAGAGTCTTCTCTTGTATTGTTAGAAGAGGGTGTTTGCTATGTCCAGTGTGTTCTCTTGGAAAAATTCTGTTAGCCTTTGCCCTGCTTTGTTTTGTACTCCAAGGCCAAATTTGTCTGTTACTCCAGGTATCTCTTGACTTACTGCTTTTGCATTCAAGTACCCTATCATGAAAAGGACATCTTTTTTGGGTGTTAGTTCTAGAAGTTCTTGTAGGTCTTCATACAACCGTTCAATTTCAGCTTCTTCAGCATTACTGGTCAGGGCATAGACTTGGATTACTGAATAGTTTGCCTTGGAAATGAACAGAGATCATTCTGTCTTTTTTGAGATTGCATCCAAGTACTTCATTGAATACTGTATACAGTAGTATATCATTGTATTAATTTGCATTCCCCATTGACCTATGATGTGGAAAATCTTTTCATATGCTGATTTGTCATCTGTGTGTCTTCTTTGGTGAGGTGTCTCAAAAATCTTTGACCACTTTTTAATCAAATTATTTTGGTGTCTTATTGTTGAATTTTAAAGATTCTTCAGATATTTAGAGAATAGTCCTATATCATATATGCCTTTTGCAGATATTTTCTCCCTCTCTATCCTTATCTTCTCATTCTCTTGACATTATTTCCTCAGATTACATGTTTTAATTTTAGTGAAGCTCAACTTATCAATTACTTCATTCAGGTATTATTCTTTTGTTGGTGCTTTGAAAAGTTATCACCACAGTTCAAATTAATTAGTTTCTCCTACATTACCTTCTATAAATTTTATAGTTTTGTGCTTTACATATAGGTTCCCCAGTGGTTATTATCCATACTATATTTTCACTCTGAGTACATTTAAATTTTCATGCTTGATACACTCAATGACATAGATTTACTGTAATTTTGTTTTTAATCTTTCAACACATTTAGAATGAGATGTTTAGTCTCAGGGACACTGACATCAAACTACCTGTATTCATATTCTAGCTGGTCTGATGATGATAATTGTGATCTTCAGCAAGTCACTCTCTCCCTCTAAATTTTTGATAATAGCATTACCTACCTTGTGAAGTTCAAAGGATTAGATGGGTTATTATTGCACATTAAAATGATCTCACTTTTACTAATAGTGAATTTGGACATGTTAATAAAAATATATATTTTGAAACATCATTAAATGACCTTTGGAATTATTTTAGTTTTTAGAAAATACTTTTGAAATATTTTCTATACTTTCAAAAAAAAATAGAAAATTGGTTAACTCACTTAGCATAAACTAAAGAAATGAATGTATGCTAATTTGAAATAAGATAAATACAAAATTTATATTTGTTCTTATGTAAATTGCATAGAAAAGGTTATAGGCACTTTTTTAGAAACCACAATAGATCCAAGAGGGAGGCTGTTTACTACAATTATGTTGAAGTCCTGTAGCAAAACACAAAGGAAAAAGGGAGAGATATACCCAGCTGAATCCAGAGTTCCAAAGAATAGCAAAGAGAGATAAGAAAGACTTCTTAAGTGAAAAAAGCAAGGAATTAGGGGAAAACAATTAAATGGGAATGACTAGAGATCTCTTCAGGGAAATTGGAGATACCAAGAGAATAACTCATGCAAAGATGGGCATAATAAACGACAGAATTGGTAGGAACATAACAGAAGCAGAGAGATTAAGAAGAGATGGCAAGAATACACAGAACTCTACAAGAAAAGGTCTTAGTGACTCAGATAACCACAATGGTGTGGTCACTCTCCTAGAGCCAGACATTCTGGAATGTGAAGTCAACTGGGCCTTAGGAATCATTACTATGAACAAAGCTAGTGGAGGTGATGAAATTCCAGCTGAACTGTGTCAGATTCTAAAAGATGATGCTGTTGAAGTGCTGCAGTCTATATGCCAGCAATTTGCAAAACTCAGCAGTGGCCACAGAACTGGAAAAGGTCAATTTTCATTCTAATCCCAAAGAAAAGCCATGCCAAAAAATATTCAAACTGCCACACAATTGCTCTTATTTCACATGTGGTCAAAGTAGTGATCAAAAACCTTCAAGATAACAGCAGTAGTGACCCGAAACTTCCAGATATACATATTGGATTTAGAAAAGGGAGAGGACCAGAGATTAAATTGCCAACATCCATTGGATCAAAGAAAAAGCAATAGAATTGCAGTTAAACATCTACTTCTGCTTCATTGACTACCCTAAAACATTTGATTGTGTGGAACACAACAAACTGTGGACAATTCTTAAAGAGATAGGAATACCAGACCACCTGACCTGCCTCCTGAGAAATCTGTATGCAGGTCAAGAACCAACAGTTGGAACTGGACATAGAACAACAGATCGGTTCAAAATTGGGATAGGAGTATGTTGAGGCTGTATATTGTTACCCTGCTTATTTAATTTATATGCAGAGTACATCATGCAAAATGCTGGGTTGGATGAATCACAAGTTGGAAGCAATACTACAGAGGGAAATATCAACAGCCTCAGATATGTAGAAAATACCACTCTAATGACAGAAAGTGAAGAGGCACTAAAGAGCCTCTTGATGAAAGAGAAAGAGGAGAGTGAAAAAATTAGCTTAAACCTCAACATTCAAAAAATTAAGATCATAGCATCCAGTATCATCATTTCATGGCAAAAAGATGATGAAAAGTTGGAAACCATGGGAGATTTTATTTTCTTGGACTCCAAAGTCACTGTGGATGGTGACTTCAACCATGAAATTAAAAAAAAAAAAAAAAAGTACATATGCACTTTGGAAGGAAATCTATGGCAAAGCTAGACAGCATATTAAAAAACAGAGACATCACTATGATAACAAAGTTCCATAGAGTCAAAGCTATGGTTTTTCCAATAGTCATGTATGGATGTAAGAGTTGGACTTAAAAGAAGACTGAGTGCCAAAAAAAGATGTTTTCAAATCGTGGTGGTGGAGAAGACTGTTGAGAGTCCCTTGAAAGGACATCAAATTTTTCAATTGAATAATAGCAACAGCTCTATTTTAACAAATGAAAGATAAAGTAACAATGAATATGATGAATCATGGCCCCACTTGCTAGTTGGACAGATTATCCTCTAAGATACTCTAACTGTATAACTAAAGTTACATCATTAATCTCAATATAATAACAACAATGCTTCTGACAATGACGAAATAATTCAGTTTAAATACAAAGCTCAAATAATACTTCATTCTTCAGCAATTCTAAGATTTTTCACACCAAGTCTTATTAATAATATTTTTAAATTTCTTAACCCAGTAGTTATTCAAGCAAGTCATTGGGAAAAATTATCTGGGGATGTTCAAACATGTATATAGCTCCAGTTCAGAGCTCAGACATGTCCGACTCTTTGCAACCCCATAAATCACAGCACGCCAGGCCTCCTTGTCCATCACCAACTCCCAGAGTTCACCCAAAACCATGTCCATTGAGTTGGTGATGTCATCCAGCCATCTCATCCTCTGTTGTCCCCTTCTCCTCCTGCCCCTAATCCCTCCAATGAGTCAACTCTTCTCATGAGGTGGCCAAAGTATTGGAGTTTCAGCATTAGCATCAGTCCTTCCAATGAGCACCCAGGACTGATCTCCTTTATTTATTTATTTTTTTACTGTACTATAAGATTAAAATGCTTTGTTTTTGTGTTTAAGATATCCGTTGACAGAAGAATGGATAAAGACGTAGTACATATATACAATGGAACATTCGGTTTAGTTCTCAGTCGTGTCCGACTCTTTGCGACCCCATGGACTGCAGCACGCCAAGCTTCCCTGTCCATCACCAACTCCTGGAGCTTGCTCAAATGCATGTCCATCGAGTCAGTGATGCCACCCAACCATCTTGTCCTCTGTCGTCCCCTTTTTCTCCTGCCTTCAATCATTCCCAAAATCAGGGTCTTTTCCAATGAGTCAGTTCTTCACATCAGGTGGCCAAAGTAGTGGAGTTTCAGCTTCAGCATCAGTCCTTCCAATGAATATTCAAGATGGATTTCCTTTAGGAATGACTGGTTGGATCTCCTTGCAGTCCAAGGTACTCTCAAGAGTCTTCTCCAACACCACAGCTCAAAAGCATCAGTTTTTCAGTGTTCAGCCTTCTTTATGGTCCAACTCTCACACCCATACTAACTATAAACCATATCTTTGACTAGACAGACCTTTATTGGCAAAGGAATGTCTCTGCTTTTTACTATGCTGTCTAGGTTGGTCATAGCTTTTCTTCCAAGGAGCAAGCGTCTTTTAATTTTATGGCTGCAATCAACATCTACATTGATTTTGGAGCCCAAGAAAATAAAGTCTGTCACTGTTTCCATTGTTTCTCCATCTATTTGCCATGAAGTGATGGGATTGGAATGAAAACTGACCTTTTCCAGTCCCATGGCCGCTGCTGAGTTTTCCAAATTTGCTGGCATATTGAGTGCAGCACTTTCACAGCATCATCTTTTAGGATTTGAAATAGCTCAACTGGAATTCCATCACCTCCACTAGCTTTGTTCATAGTGATGCTTGCTAAGGCTCACTTCACTTCACATTCCAGGATGTCTGGCTCTAGGTGAGTGATCATACCATCGATTTATCTGGGTCATGAAAATCTTTTTTGTACAGTTCTTCTGTGTATTCTTGCCACCTCTTCTTAATATCTTTTGCTTCTGTTAGGTCTATACCATATCTGTCCTTTATTGAGTCCATCTTTGCATGAAATATTCCTTTGGTATCTCTCATTTTCTTGAAGAGATCTCTAGCCTTTCCCATTCTATTATTTTCCTTTATTTCTTTGCATTGATCGCTGAGGAAGGCTTTCTTATCTCTCCTTGCTATTCTTTGCAACTCTGCATTCAAATGGGTATATCTTTCCTTTTCTCCTTTGCTTTTCACTTCTCTTCTTTTTTTTTTTTAATTTTATTTTATTTTTAAACTTTACATAATTGTATTAGTTTTGCCAAATATCAAAATGAATCCGCCACAGGCATACATGTGTTCCCCATCCTGAACCCTCCTCCCTCCTCCCTCCCCACACCATCCCTTTAGAATGGACTGGTTGGATCTCCTTGCAGTCCAAGGGACTTTCAAGAGTCTTCTCCAACACCACAGTTCAAAAGCATCAATTCTTCACTGCTCAGCTTTCTTCACAGTCCAACTCTCACATCCATACATGACCACTGGAAAAACCATAGCCTTGACTAGACGGACCTTTGTTGGCAAAGTAATGTCTCTTTTTGAATAATGCTATCTGGGTTGGTTATAACTTTCCTTCCAAGGAGTAAGCGTCTTTTAATTTAATGGCTGCAGTCACCATCTGTAGTGATTTTGGAGCCCAGAAAAAGAAAGTCTGACACTGTTTCCACTGTTTCCCCATCTATTTCTCATGAAGTGATGGGACCAGATGCCATGATCTTCATTTTCTGAATGTTGAGCTTTAAGCCAACTTTTTCACTCTCCACTTTCACTTTTATCAAGAGGTTTTTTAGTTCCTCTTCACTTTCTGCCATAAGAGTTGTGTCATTTGCATATCTGAGGTTATTGATATTTCTCCCGGCAATCTTAATTCCAGCTATGCTTCTTCCAGCCCAGCATTTCTCATGATGTGCTCTGCATATCAGTTAAATAAAGTGAAAGTGAAGTCGCTCAGTCATGTCTGACTCTTTGTGACCCCGTGGCTGGTAGCCTACCAGGCTTCTCTGTCCATGGGATTCTCCAGGCAAGAATACTGGAGTGGGTTACCATTTCCTTCTCCAGGGAGTTAAATAAGCAGGGTGACAATATATAGCCTTGACGTACTCCTTTTCCTATTTGGAACCAGTCTGTTGTTCCATGTCCTGTTCTAAGTGTTGCTTCCTGACCTGCATATAGGTTTCTCAAGAGGCAGTTCAGGTGGTCTGGTATTCCCATCTTTTTCAGTATATAGCTTACCTACATTCAAAGATATAGATTCACTGGAGCTGGAGTAAATTCTGTGTATCCCTGGTTTTAGCAAATTTTATTCCTCCACGGTTTATACTGGTTACCTCTCTTACAATTTTCATGCTTTTTTCATTTTCTACTGAAATCTCTTATAATTTTTAATTTATTCATAAGAATTTTATGGTAGTTTTTGATATATATTATTGCTTTTCAGTCACCCAGTCATGTCCAACTCTTTGTGACACCATGGACTGCAACATGCCAGGCCTCCCTATCGCTCACCATCTCACAGTGTTTGCCTTAGCTCATGTCCATTGCATGTGTGTTGCTGTTCAGCCATCTTATCCTCTGTCTTATATATAAAACAAATCAAATGGTAAAACATCTAATTATATGAGAGTTTAAAATCAATGTGTATCTGTATTTCAATGTTTTGCAAATTATCTTGAACATGAATAACCACAACCAGGCCAGCTAGAAGTCCAATGAGCTATCCGTTGGGCCACAGAGCCAGTTTATGATGAACATAATCACTTCCTTTCAGAATTTTTTCTTTCTTTTTGTAGGATCATTCATGAATTTTATTCTTTAGGAGTCTACTTCTATTCATCTCTTCTTTATGGTGTCCAGTTTTCCTTCATTTTTGCTTTTATATTTCTAATTCAGAGGCAGAAACACTGTGAAGAAGGCTATCTACTGTTCTCAGAATTTCAACGTATCTGCTTTTCTTGTGCTAAGTATCTGTTGGGCACACAGACAGACAGTGAGCTATTAGGATTCTCCCAACTCCTTCGTGAATGCCTCCTCCTGGAGCCCTGCCAGACATTCTTCATGGTATTCACAAGGATTTATAGACCATCTTCAAAAAATTCTACTATGTACCTACTCTATCTCTTCTCTCCACCTTGTGTTCCCTTTCTTACTCTAATTGAAATCTTCTTTCACCTGATGACACTATTTTTTCCTTCTATTTCTCAAGTAACTATAATCTCTACACAAATATTTATGCTGCTATAAAAGATGACCAATCCCTGCTCATACCCCAGGCTTATCTCTCCACTTATGCCCTGAGCTTTTTCACGTCTCAACTAATAAAGGATTGTGCTTTTGTACAAATTATTTCTCTCTCCTATATCACTGATTTCTTTCTCCCTACCTGACAAGTGTGATTGGCATACAAATACACCAAAATAGCACCTTTCTTAGAAGACAAACAGAAATCCCCCCAAGACCCTACTCTCTTTTCAGCTGCCACTGCAATTCTGTGATCCTTTCATAAAAACAAAATCCTCATAGATATGGTTTCTATTTGTTGTCAGTAATTCTTCACCACAAATATTCTTGTCCTTACTATTTCATTGATGATAAACAACAACAAAAAAATAAATTTGTTGGTAACTTGACAAAAGTTTGTTACCAATATACTTGTTTTTTTTTTTTTCCCCCACATCCAGGTATATCAGTTATCTTCTTGGAAAATGCAGCACCACGTGACAGAAATGAACATACTCTGATTTTAGGAAAACTTTTGTTAATGTTTCTTGGAGATATGTTAGTTGCTCAGTTGTGTCTGACTCTTTGCGACCCCATGGACAATAGCCTGCTAGTTTCCTTTGTCCATGGGATTCCCCAGACAAGAATACTGGAGTGGATAGCCATTCCCTTCTCCAGAGGACCACCCCAACCCAGGGATCAAACCTGGTTCTCTGGCATTGCAGGCAGATTCTTTACCATCTGAGCGTCTAGAAGAGTCCAACTATCCTGGTTTTCCTGTTATGTCACTGGTTATTTCTGAACTCTTCTCTGTCTCTTATCCTCTCCTTGTCCTCTAAATGTTAGGATGCCTTAGAGTTAATCTGTGTTAACTTTTTAATCCCTCTTCACTTACATTATAATTATTTCTTAGGAGCTCTTTGTTTCATCCTATGGCTTTAAATATTCTTTATAAATTAATGACTCCAAGTTAGATGTAATAATATAACCCTGGCCCCCATGTCAAAAGCAAAGGATACTCTCAGGAAGATCAGTTACCAGACTGTTGTAATAATGCAATACAGGTCGGAGGAGATGAGGCTTGAAGTAGGTTGATAGCAATGTAGCTGGCAAGAAAAAAGTGATTAAGATTCTTAAATAGTTTTGGAAGGTTTGCCTAGGACAATAATGAATTGGTTGTTGGTTAAAGGAAAACAAAGAGCTAAGAATGATATCTGGGAGGTTTGCCTGATTACCTGAGTAATTAGTGGCACAACCTACTAAGGAAAATAAAATAAATGGAGAAAGAGAAGTAGGGTGTAATGGATTGGATAGTATCAAAAACTCTGCTTTGAATTTCCTTGTAGGGAGGGGAAAATATGGCCAGCATTTAAAGATAGGAGTCTAAATTTGGTTAAATTAGAAATTAAAAATCAAGAAAATTGAATGGAAGTGTAGATAATATTTTTAAGTTGCTTTATTGTAAATGAAATAAAAGCTTCAGGTAATTCTGGGATCAAAGGATATTTTTTCCTGTTTTTCTAAACCTGTTAATCAGGGTTCTTAGTTACAAACATTGGAAATCTCCTGGATAAGTTAAACATTTGAGCATATAACTAAACACACAAATAAACATGTAAAAGTTTGTACAGTTAATGACAGGCATTTCAATCATAAATATGCTAATAACTAAGTATGTAGATTTTGCTTTCTTGTGCATATTTTTTAATTTCTAAAATAAAAATTTTTATTAAATGCCCTAATCTCTCCACTGTAAATACTAAAATTCTAAAAGAGCATCTAAGACCAATTTTTAGAGGAATGTCGAGATGCCAGTCCAGGTTCGATGCACGATACTGGATGCTTGGGGCTAGTGCACTGGGACAACCAAAAGGGATGGTATGGGGAGGGAGGAGGGAGGAGGGTTCGGGATGGGGAACACAGGTATACCTGTGGCAGATTCATTTTGATATTTGGCAAAACTAATACAATTATGTAAAGTTTAAAAATAAAATAAAATTAAAAAAAAGAATTAAAATGTATGGTTAGTGTTCCATTTTTTTCCTTAAAAGTTGAATTAAAAGCTGCACAAGAAGTTTTACCATTTTACATCATACTTTATTATTCCTTTGGACATTTAAAAGATTTTAAAAACACATTTATTTAGAAATTAGAGCACTTGATGCATAAGGATGAGTAAGTCATTTAAGATTTTGTGTCTCATTTTATTTATATCAAAACAGGCAGAACTATAAGGCATACTTCATCATGTGAACAAAATGTTTATGACCATAAGTACTCCACAAATTTACCTAGTTTGATATCATTAATATTTGAAATATTATTGTGATTTGAAATTTAGCTCTGTTATTGACAGGTGCTGATCAAATGAGCATTCTAAATCAAGTGATACTGAGGATTTTTCCTACATATCATGTGGGCTTGATTATCTATTGCAAAGACAAATCTGTATGACTCTATCCTGGTGACTGTCTATATTGTTGACTATTATAAATGTTTCTGGTTTCCTTACTTTATTCTGCTATATTCTATCTTGCTTTACTGAAGTAGTTCTCCTAATCTCTCCTAACAATTAGAGATGGTTAAAGATTTATTATGATTAAAAATTGGAAGAAGAAAATTCTATGAGAAACAAATATTGTATTTTCATCATGGAATGTTATCAACACAATTAGTCCTAAGAAAAAAAGACCAAGATAGAGAAATGGAATTTATTCTTCAATGGAAAAAATGCTATTTAGCAAATGCTGAGTGATTTTTGTCACTTTGAAGGAATTCATACTACATGATGCTCTCAGCTGGATCATTTGAGCATAAAATAGTGCAGCGAAGTGAAAAATCGTTCAGTCGTGTCTGACTGTTTGCAATCCCATGGACAATACAGTCCATGGAATTCTCCGGGCCAGAATACTGGAGTGGGTAACCTTTCCCTTCTTCAGGGGAGCCACAAGGGAAGCCCAAGAATACTGGAGTGGGTAGGCTATTCCTTCTCCAGTGGATCTTTCCCACCCAGGAATCTAACTGGGGTTTCCTGGATTGCAGGTGGATTCTTTACCAACTGAGTTATCAGGGAAGTCCAAAATAATGCAAGAATACATTTTAAGTCATACTAACATTAATTATTATAGTGTTATATATTTGAAATAAATTTAACTAAAGCAAAAAAGCAAAGCAATGAGGTCTGTATTTGGTTTAAACCTCACAAGCTAAGTACCAAAATATGAATATGATTCTATATTTCTGCAAGTTTTGTTGTGTGCATTATTCCTCAACAAATCTGTGCAACATCATTAGTACTCAAAGACTAATCAGCTCTTGTATTTATGTCGAGAGTTGCTTTCCATATTTGTAGTAGTGTCATTGACTAGGGGGTACACTGTGGTTCTGTTGTCTTAATTATCATAGTATTTAGGAGTCTAGGCTTATTAGTCCACAAATATATTACCCATTCACCTAGTAAATATTCCCCAGATTGCTGACCTAGTATTCCTCAAGAAATAAGTAGCTCCAAGAGGAATAATTGTGCAAAATCCATGCTCAATTAAGTGTGGCAGGAATCTCATAGGAATCAGCAAAAGCAACCTATGACTCTAAGAAGAGCTCCAATGGAATGCAGCCAGGGACAGACAATGTGTGTGCGTCTCAGGAGAGGAGAGCTCTGCCACATCTATGTCCATTTCCCATCCAAGGAAGCTTTTGTTTTTCCAAAAAAGAAGAATATATATATATGCATAACAACTATTTTTTTTAAAGTAACATTGGGATATTTCAGATTCAGTGGAACAGCATTTTAAATTCAGCTGAATGGTTGTTTAAAGCTTATCTTCTGTCTACACATGCAAATGCATGCAGTGGATGCCACTGCTAATAACAATAGAGACGTATATGTGCACTAAAATTTAAAGTTATAACTTGGCACTGCCTACTTCTTCTACTCCAGGATTTCTGATATCAGGTTACAAATGTCTGTCCTGAATTTCTGTGATGTACATTTCAACTTCACCCATTGTTCTCTATGCCAATTCCATCACACCTGTTCAGGCCATCTCATCTCAATGTGGAATGAATGCAATGGTCATATAGCCTGTCTCTGTGACCAGAAACTCCCTTCTCCAAATCATCATATAAAATGCTGCCTTTCAAAAATCAGACACATTTTTCCCTAGAAATACACAAGAATGCAGTTTTAAATTTGTACTATAACTCTCCATTCTAAATTGTAAAAATTGTTTCAAAGTAATTCTAATTCTGAAAATGCCAAACTCAAAGACCCTTACTATTACAATTAGGACAATGGATATTTGTCTTTATTCCAATTATATGGTGTTATTTCCCACACCAGGGTGGCTTCAGGGTAGCTTCAACAGACTCCTATTATTGATCTCTAACTGTTGTCTGAAACCAAGATTATCATTACTTGTTCTAAAAGCAAAACCATTCAATTCTTTTCAAGCATTTCATTATATATCTTCCAAAACTCCAACACAATCATTATGTGAGGGTCCAACTTACAGCCTTCATTTTGAAGGCTTTAACATAACCATATTGTTAAATGAGACTCTGTGAGTATTTAATTGATTAAAAAAAATATATATATATATATATATGTATGTATACTGGGTCATTATTTGAATATTTTCTGAGCTAAAATGCTACATACAATCACCATGGCATAGCATTTTGGTACCATGACTATTCATTAATTATATTATTGGAATAGATTTGTTTCCTGAAGAAGGTAAGATCTTACACTTGGGTATACTTCCATTCTGCCCTAATAACTTTACTAGGTCTTTTGTTCAGATCTTATCATTTTTCCAAAATAACTTGACCCTTCCCCGTGCCTTGGTGGTTTAGTCACTAAGCTGTGTCCTACTCTTGTGACTCCATGGACTGTAGCCCACCAGTCTTCTCTGTCCACGCAGTTCTCCAAGCAAGAATGCTGGAATGGGTTGCCATTTCCTTCTCCAGGGGATCTTCCTGACCCAGGGATTGAACCTGGGTCTCCTGCACTGCAGGCAGTTTCTTTATAGACTGAGCTACCAGGGAAGCCCCTGTGCCTTGCTGATTGCTAAAGTACATATATTGCTCAATGCCTAGCTAGTTAAAAAGGCCTCATTTAATTATCACATGAAGTATTACTGTATACTATCTGTAATTCCATTTTTAATGACAAATTGGTGCATGGAGAAGGATATTATGCATATATTTTCAAAATATTTTTCCTAACATTTGTAGGTATGAATTAGAGAATATTTTTTTTCATTTTTCCATCATCTTTTTTCTAAAGAGAGCTCATTTCTTAGGAACTGAACATTTTCTCAGTTCTTAATATCAAAAGAATATATTTTTTTCTTTAAAAATGAAGGGGGGTAGAATGCTTAATGTTTCTGCTTTCCTTCTGCATGCCATGGATCCTTTAACTGATCATGTGTCCATTTGTGGTTTGACTATTACAACTGAATTTGCAACACTAATCAGGTAGAAGAAGGATATGGTATACAAATCTTTCCTCAGCCTGCTTTCCTGTATATTATGGCAATTCTCTCTGACTCACTGAGATAACTATTGCAGCGATTACTTTACAGAATGAAAATTTTGTAATCACTGAAAAATCTCTTGCAGATAAAGCAGGACCCTGACCAAATGACAAACCAGGTGAATCCATATATCCACCCCGCAGAATGCTTCCCCAACAAGGATGAGGTGAGTAATGGCCAGATGGAGCCACTGTCTTCTCATGTCTGCAAGATATTCGAGTCTTGGTGACAGCCTTGCTGTACTATCTCAGGAAAAGTAATGTCCAGCTCCATACCATAATTTCTGGCCTGTCACTACCAGGCTTCTGCTCTATTTCACTAGGCCTAAAGGTCTTCTCTGTTCTTCAAGAAAACATCAAGACTAACCACTTATCACTATTGTTTTGGTCAAGGCTCAACGTATCAGTTTCTTGGAACATCCATCTTGTACTTTATTCTTATATATCTAGTAACTTTTTAAAGTTCCTTTTTTCATGGTGGAGTTTTCTCTCCATCCCCCAGTTCTTTAATGCTGCTACTATCAACACTATATCTTCTGCTCAGTGTCAATATCTTAAACTGTACTCTTAAGTTTAAACTTAAACTCTTAAGTTTGGACTCTTTCTGGTCCAAACGTTCCTTCCAACTCTATTTCTTAACTGAGCATGCTGCTTTATTTTCAGTTCATGTAAAAAGAGGCTTTTCATTCTTCATGCTCCATAGACTTCATACTGGGATACAAGATCACTCTGCTCTTTATTCCCAAACTATTTATCCTCCATCATTGCAAAATTCACTGTTCTTTGGTGACTGTACCACTTTGATGTACTCTCTCTGTTGATGTTGTTGTTTAATTGGTAAGTTGTGTCTGACTCTTTTGCAACCCCATGGACTGTAGCCTGCCAGTTTCCTCTGTCCATGGGATTTTCCAGGCAAGAATACAGAAGTGGGTTGCCATTTTCTTCTCCAGGGGATCTTCTTGACCCTGGGATTGAACCCACGTATCCTGCACTGGGAGGTAAATCCATTATCACTGAGCCACCTGGGAAGCTCATACTTCTGTCTACAGTTTTTCATTGTGCAATCATACTATCTTGTGGTTATTATCTTTATTCACCCATTGTCTTCCTATTTCCCTCTCTAATCCATTAGAATGGTTTAATATTCTCAATTTTAAAAAAATCCCCTATAAATAAATTTGCCCATTACATTTTTGTCACCTATCCTATTGTCACATTTAGATTATTAGGAACTAAAACATTCTTAAAGTTATTGTGTCAAATATCCTAATCTCCAGTGATAGCCTTTTGCCATCATGGGATATATCTTTTTATTATTATTATTATCTATAACTGAAATTCATGGATCATTTCTTTTTCAGTTAACTTATTTGTCCCTCTATCATTTTGTAACTTCCCAAGCAATATCTATTCATGTATAAAATCTCTTCATGTAATTTCTCTAAACCTGCTCCTATCCAACTAAATGTTGATGGATAAAATCAAATAGGTTCCATATGCTATACATTCATATAGTAATGAAAGCTAGTTCTTAATCTAAGATATTCTTTTTAAATGATCCTCAAGGAACTTGATTCCTTATCCACTGTTCATGATTAGGTCATTTCAGACAAAGTTTTCTTTTATTTTTTCTTTCCTTTTCTCCCTATAAACAAATATATTTACTTCATATGACAAATAAAAGCTATAATATAGTAGCTCTACAAAATTCTGGCACTTGAATTCATAATTGTATCTTTCCTCCTATTCCTTCTATAAGAAGACAGGCATCCCTCTGCTTAAAACACAGTCCTTCCCTCTGCATGGTTCTTTACCTTCCCCATATCCCTTTAGGGAACATTTATAGTCATTTTCTCCTGATTTCCTAGAACATGAAATACCTCATTTCTACTGTAGTTAAAACACAGTATTTTAAAAAACTGTCTGTCAAATGAAATAACAGGTGGAAATGAAATAAAAGTGCAATATAAAATAATGTAACCTCTGGTAAAAGTTAATTCAAAATCTTTAAAAAAGTAGAAATTACATACACACATATATAATATGTTTAAATTCATAACTCAAAGATCTCAAAAAAGCCTCACATGTTTTTCTAAAATTATGGAATTTTAGAATGGAAAATTTAAGGTATTTATTAAACCATTCTTATTCTAGAGATGAAAGGATTTTTAATTACATCATTCTATAGTGAAAGAGCTATGATTATAACAAAAATGTGTATTTTTAAGATTATTTTTATTTTTATTCAATTGCTCATTCAAAACTCTATTACCAATGCTTTCTATTTTTTCATCATTTGTTTAGCTTTTCCATTGGTAAAGAAGTTTATTTTTGAGGTCAGAAACTCTGTGATTAAACCTCAGCTCATCTTCTTTCAATAGTAAAAGATATTGCACTATCAGTTTAACATCTTTATACCTTAAAATGCTAATCAATATATATATATACATATACATACATATAAAATGCATATATATATATAGTATACATATATATAATGCATATAAATCACTTACCTATCACTCATAGGAAATATCAAGAAATTGTCAGTTATTTTTGTGATAAGTATTATCAAAAAGTATTGTCTTATTTAATAAAGTATTCAAAAAATCATCTTTTATCTAGCATGTCAGTATTATTCTTTTCTATCATCCACAAACTATTCTGCCAATTTTTCATCTTTTGCAATTATTTGGAAAACTTACTGAGGATCTACTACATACCAATAACTCCAAAACTTGATGAGATTCAAATATAAAAAAGAAAGTTAGCAAAAGTGTGGTATCGTTTGGGGTATCAATTTTCATTTTTATCTCCATATCATGTAATGTTATTTCTAATATTCATGGTATTTTCTTAATAGAACATAGCTCTCTCTGTCTTCTAGGAACGCAGACAACTATTGCATCCTTTCAAAGAAAATCTCCTCTGTAAAATTCTCCTAACCCTTGTAGTTCTACAGATTCCTTCATTCACTGCATTTTTCATTCATTTATGAATAAACATTATATAACTCGGAGAAGGCAATGGCACTTCACTCCAGTACTCTTGCCTGGAAAATCCCATGGATGGAGGAGCCTGGTGGGCTGCAGTCCATGGGGTCGCTAAGAGTCAGACACAACTGAGCGACTTCACTTTCACTTTTCACTTTCATGTATTGGAGGAGGAAATGGCAACCCACTCCAGTGTTCTTGGCTGGAGATTCCCAGGGACAGGGGAGCCTGGTGGGCTGCCGTCTATGGGGTCGCACAGAGTCGGACATGACTGAAGCAACTTAGCAGCAGTAGCAGTATGAATTTGTCCTTAACAAATTACCACAAACTAAGTGTTCTCAATCAACACAAAATTTTTTATTTAAATTTCTGTGAGTCAGGAATCCTTGAGCTTCCTAGGTGGCACTAGTAGTAAAGAACCACCTGCTAATGCAGGAGACATAAGAGATGTGGGTTTGATCCCTGGGCCAGCAGATCCCCTGGAGGAGGAAATGGCAACCCATTCCAGTATTCTTGCCTGAATAATCTCATGGACAGAGTAGCCTGGCTGGCTACAGTCCATGGGGTAACAAAAAGTCTGACACAAGTGAAATGACTTAGCATGTAAGATGTTGCTTCAAAATCTCTCATAAATCTGTAGTCTCCCAACAGTCAGATTTGTTGGCAGTTCATCTAAGGCTTGACTGGAGAAAGACCCGGCTCAAACCTCACAGTGCTGTTTGTAGGACTCAGTTACTTGTACTCTTCTGGAGACTTATATTTTTGTTTGTTTGCTTGTTTATGTTTCTTTTCTTTTTTCTAGTTATCTGTCAGAGGTCCCCCTTACCTCCTAAGCTGGCTTTTTGGATCTTCAATTCTTTAACACATGGGCTTCTCCATGATGACCATTTGCTTCCTCAAAACATTTAAACCATAAAGACAATGAAGTGAGCCCACTAGCAAGATGGAAGTTACAAGTTATATAATGAAATAATGGAAATCATATGATATCACCTTTGTCATATTCCACTGATCACAAGTCTTGCCAGTACTCAAATAGAGGAAATTCCATAAGGTCTTGGATTCAAGGTTCAGAAGTAATTAGAGGGGGAAAATTTTTAGAATCTGCCTGGCCCACTTATTTATTGGTTTGCATTTATTTATTCATTGACAAAAATATTGTTGGCTTAACAAACTTGAATGTGATTTGCAAGAGGGAATTTTTAGTATGTTTTGTGATATTTTTGATTATTCATTTAAAATTGGATGACTAATTATGCCATTGTAGATTGGTAGTATTTGAATTGAGCCTATTTAGGGATAAAAATCTGGTAGTAACAATGCTCTATAGAACTTTCACAGCATCTATAATGTGCTGATTTTATAAAATTAATAAATACTAAGCCTAGTCAGTTTAGTGGAACCTTGAGGGCTGTTTGAAAATAAATTAACCAAATGAAGCATCTTACTTGAAAACTATATTTCATGTAATTTACTTTCAACTCCCACTCACTTTATGTCACACTTAAGAACCCCCCATCTACTTTTTTTGGCTATCAAAGTTAATTATTTTACTTATTCCATATTCAGGGAATCTGCTATGCCACTGAGTTCTATGCCATTGATTTCAATACCATTGATTGCAATATGAGATTCTCAAGCTGAATAATCTAATTGTATGAGAACATAAATAAGAAGAAAATTAATCTAATATAAGAAATAGACAGCTATCACTCTTAATGTTATTTGTGGGAACTTTGGACAGACTGCTGTTTGACCTTCTTAAATGAACAGCTTGCTTTCAACACCCATAACTGATGTACATACATGATCACTTGGCTGTCAATACTAACAGCCATCTGTTAAGATGGCAACATGCCTGCTCTCAAAATGGTGTTCCAGTTTAGACTACAGTTGCCAACTGAGTAGATTGGCAGCCTGAGATTCTGAAAAGCTTCCTCTTGTTCTGCAGAAAGTGATGCCACATTAACACCCACATGGCTTCTTACCTCCGTGCCACCTGTTCACTATTTTTAGGCCAAAAATATCCATATAAAAGGCCAATGGTGAACAGTTGATGAAACATACCCCGGGTGCCAATGGTATATTACAAAGTACAACATGATGTCCTGTTTTTCAAAAAGTGACTGTGTCTATTGAAAAGGCATGATAATGTGGGTGTGAAAAAATGTAGCACCTAAAAATCACTTTGAAAATGATGACTACATGAGTAATAGGTATTTAACATAACATTATCTTTATTATTGTTCTTGTTGGTTGGGAATAACCCTCTGCCCAACTCTGCATAAATAACTAGTCTTACAGAAATATTCTTGCTTATATGCAACGGTCTTACATTGTGTGTGTGCACACGTGTACACCAAAACACAATTTTTTTTGGAAGCAGAATTGCAAAGCAAATGAAAAAAAGAATCAGACAGAAGCTACTAGATTGAATTCAATGCTTCTAATGTAATTTGGCTTTGTGTGAGAGAATATAACACTAAAGTTATCCCCAACATTCTCTTCAGTTTCTATCTATTCCTATATCATATTCAAGGCCAAAATAATGGGCTGCTCTTAGTGTCTGAAATTTAAAGTCTCAGGTTTTAGCATAGGTGAATAGGAAGAAGAAAAAGAAAAAAAAAATGCCCGTTGCAGTCTACAGAAATTGCTAATTTTACTTCATCTTCAATTAATGACCTTGTCTCATGTTTCATAGAGTAAATATCATTCATCAAACAATAATGACTACTTGTTCATGCCCACCAGGCTCCTCTGTCCATGAGATTTTTCAAGCAAGGATACTGGAGTGAGTTGCCTTTTCTTCCTCCAGGGGATCCTCCCAACCCAGGGTTCAAACTCATATCCCTTGTGTTTCCTGCATTGCAGACAGATTCTTTACCCACTGCACTATCACAGAATCACTATTTACTCCACCATCAAATCTACAATTTTGTCTGTTCTTTGCTACTTCTTTCCTCCTATTATACAAGATCAAAAGCTCCACTGTGCTCTTTCTCCCTTTTTAGGAATAGTGAAGTGAAGTGAAGTCGCTCAGTCATGTCTGACTCTTTGCGACCTCATGGACGGTAGCCAACCAGGCTCCTCCATCCATGGGATTTTCCAGGCAAGAATACTGGAATGGGTTGCCATTTCCTTCTCCAGTGGCCTTCATTAATTATTCCTTCCTGCTTTTACACATTGAACCCTTTCTCCAATGGGATCATTCTATGAGCTTGTGGACAAGTTATACTGTCCGTCCTCATAAAGCAAACTAAAGCTGTCCTGACCCTATTTCTAGCTCCTGTCAGTAAGTTTATTCCCTAGAACAATAAACTTCCTCAGAGAGTGGTATACTGTGGTTTCTCTACTTTGCCGCCTTGCTTCTACCTCTCAGTCAATTCCAATCATATTTTGATACGTACGTAGCTCCTGAAGAGAAGTGCTATATAACTTTCTAACATTCCAAATTTTGAAGTCTCATCTTTGTTTTTCTCTTCTTCTCTCACTTTACCTCCCACAAAATTCTACAGAGTTGATTAATCCTACTTTTTTTAAAATTGTGGTTAATTTACAATGTTGAATTAGTTTCAGGTATACTGCAAAGTGATTCAGTTATATATACATATAATATGTGTACATATGTATATACACATATATCTATACACATGCACACATATATATGTTCTTTTTCAGATTATTTTCCATTATTGTTTATTAGAATATATTGAATATATTGAATGTGGTCACATGTGCTATACAGTAAGTCCTTGTTGATTATTTATATATATATATATATAAATATATACATAAATATATATATAGTGTATGTGTTATGGTGTATGTGTATCTGTTATGTATGTATGGTGTGTATGTGTTAATCCAAAATTCCTAATTTACCCCTCTTCTATCCCTTGTGTTCCCCTTTAGAAATTGTGTTGTTTTCTATGTCTGTGACTGTAGTTCTGTTTTGTAAGTAAGTTTATCTACATCATTTTTTTAGATTTCATATATAAATGATGTGATATTTTTGTCTGACTGGATTCCCTTAGTATGATAATATCTGGTTCTGTCTAGTTCTGTCTATGTTGCTGCAAATGGCATTATTTCATAACTCTTTAAAACACATTTTTATTCTTTTGTTTTCACCCTCTCACACTGCTACATCCTCCTTCACCTCTGGCATCTCTTCTCAGAAGCCTTTACTGGTCTCTCTTCCTGTATCTGTCCTAACTGGTTAAGTTCCTTAGGAATTACGACTTGGTACGACTTGGTATACGACTCTGCTTCAAATGCTAAAATCTCATGTTTCCAGCCATCTCTTCATTTCTGACAGTCCCATCATGCTGTCATTTCATCACAGTACAGAATTCAGTACAGAATTAATCTGAAAGTAATTCCCAGATTCCTATCTTTTCTCCCATGAATCTCTTCTGTAGGTTCCAGATAAGGATGTTCATCTGTGATTGTCATTTCTACATGGATGTCCGTTTTTCTGAGAAAAGTGGGAGCTTGACTTCTGGGGATGTAGGTTTGGGGGAAGTTACTACCTGGAATGTACTCATCTCCATTCTCTACCTGCCTAATTCACTCAACTTTTAGGTCTCAGATTTCTACTCCTCCTGTCAAGAAATATAGTTTGATTATTTATTTTTAGGTGAGTATTCTGTATGTTTCCTCCAGAAGATACATTCCCTAGCTATACACCAGGCCCAGCACATGCCATGGGACAGTTTAGGGTCTTGGTAAATACTTTTAAAGTTAAAATATTTTTTATTGTAAACTCAATTTTAGTTTCCAGATGAAGAAAGAGTCAGAAGGGAATGATTATCAATGTAAAAAAAAATCAGTGAAGAAAAATTCATTATGCTTCTTAACAAAAGTGTTACAACATACAAGCTTAACATATTTTTGTCTCTATTTCATTGTCCTTTATTTCAATTATTTCATTGTCTCTATTTCAATGTCATATATTATTACTATACACAGTAGTACACATATGATTTAGCATATATTTTTTGCTCATTGTCACACTTAGAATTTCCTTTGCTATTTATTATTTTCAGTTTTAATATACTGTAAAATACTTTGTTGTCAGAATGTGCTTAGTCACTCACTCATGTCTGACTCTTTGTGACCCCATTGACTGTAGCCCAGTAGGCTCCTCTCTCCATGGGGATTCTTAATAATGGAGTGGGTGGCCATGCTCTCCTCCAGGGGATCTTTCCAACCCACGGATTGAACCCAGTTCTCCCTCTTTGCAGGCAGATTCTTTACTTCCTGAGCCACTAGGAAAATTGTCAGAATATATTCTAATTTTAAGAGACAGAGTTTTAGAATCAAGTTGGCTTTATGCAGAATTGTCTTCTTGGCCATTATTCTGATAACTAAGAGAGACTTAGAGAGCTAGTAATTTAGTTGGGGCTTCCCTGGTGGCTCAGATAGTAAAGAGTCTGCCTGCAATGTGCGAGTCCTGGGTTTGAGCCCTGGTTCTGGAAGATTCCCCTGGAGAAGGGAATAGCTACCCACTCCAGTATTCTTGCCTGGATAATTCAATGGACAGAGAAGCTTGGCAGGCTACAGCCCATGGGGTCACAAAGAGTCAGACACAACTGAGTGGCTAACACTTTCACATACTTTTCAGTAACTTAGTTACATAAAAAGAGTAAATTTGGCAAAGAAACCAAATGTTAACATTTTAAATATTTTGAAAACATAAACAAAAGGCAGTATCCTTTGTCTGATTTTAAATATGTCACTTTTTAAATGAAAATAGACTGGTGGCTGTTATCATAGCATCATTGAAGACATTTTTCATGTTTATGATAACTAACTGTAGTCACAGAGCTTCTCTAGTGGTTCGGATTGTAAAGAATTTGGAGAGACATAGGTTCAGTCCTTGAGTTGGGAAGATCCCTGGAGAAAGGAATGGATACCCATTCCAGTATTCTTGCCTGGAGAATTTCCTGGACAAAGAAACCTGGCATGCTACCGTTGATGGGATCCCAATGAGTTAGGTACAACTGAGCAACTAACACTTTCACTTTTCATTTCAACCCCAAATTCAGTCCAAGATGGTAAAATAAAAAGTTTATGATTAATATTTAAAAGTCCAGCCTCTATTGAAATGCAAGTTCAATTTACAAAGAAAATCCTTTAAAGATATGAAGTTGAGAAGAGTTTATTTTATAATATTCAGCATAATATAAGAGGAAATCATTACTTGGAAATTTTCATCATATTATGACTTTCATTCTTGTGGTGTATACAGATTAATAAAGATGAGAAATCTCTGGTCAAGGAGTTACAAGAATTGGTTATTGAGAGTGACTGTGATTCTAGCCAGTCATGGAATTGAAGCCAAGCCATCTAATCATTTGGTGGCTTAATATCTTCATCAGTAAAATGAAAGTTATGATGAAACTAATGATTACTGGCACAGTTGACAGTTAAAATTCTTGATTAGGTAAAAATCACAAACTCACAGATTCAACAAGCTGAACAAATTCTAACAGAGACAAAAATAATCTAGACTGACAGAAAACAGATCAGTGCTTGCCTAGAACAAAGGGTGTGTGAAACAATGACTATAATAGAGAAGGAAAGAATTTTCAAGTCAATTAAAATATTCTGAAACATTATGGGAGTAATATCCATGCAAGTAAATACATTTATCAAAACTTAAAGACTAATCACTTTAAAATAGATACATCTTATTACATATATGTTTGTGTGCTAAGTCACCTCAGTCGTGACTGACTCTTTGCTAACCTATGGACAATAGCCCACCAGCCTCCTCTGTCCATTAGATTCGCCTGGCAAGGGTACTGGAGCAGGTTGTCGTGCCCTCCTCCAGTGGATCTTCTGGACCTAGGGATTGAACCTGCATCTCTTAAGTTTCCTTCATTGACAGGCATGCTCTTTACCACTAGTGCCACCTGAGAAGCTCATTACATATATACCTCAATAAATTGATTTTAAAAGGAGTGTGTGAATGGATGAGTAAGTAGTAATGTGAAGTACCCAAATAATACAATACCAAGAATTTCATTAAAAGATCTTCAAAGCTAAGGCTTGGTGATTTAATATATTTCTTTAATTCTTATAGTTGGTGATGGACAGGGAGGCCTGGCGTGCTGCAATTCATGGGGTCACAAAGAGTCAGACACGACTGAGCGCCTGATCTGATCTGATCTGATCTGATATATGTTTCATAAATAAATGAAGGCAGCCTTTAAGCCAGAATTACTACAGATACTAATTATCTTTTCAATAAATTTGTGTAATCTTTGATTTTCACATGTCAAAAATATTTAGCAGGTATTAAGTGAGTTTATTTGTAAGGCATCCCCAGACAGCCATTTTGCTTTTTTGCATTTCTTTTCCACGGGGATGGTCTTGATCCCTGTCTTCTGTACAATGTCACGAACCTCATTCCATGGTTCATCAGGCACTCTATCTATCAGATCTAGGTCCTTAAATCTATTTGTCATTTCCACTGTTTAATCATAAGGAATTTGATTTAGGTCGTACCTGAATGGTCTAGTGATTTTCTCTACTTTCTTCAATTTAAGTCTGATTTTGGCAATAAGGAGTTCATGATCTGAGCCACAGTCAGCTCCTGGTCTTGTTTTTGCTGACTGTATAGAGCTTCTCCATCTTTGGCTGCAAAGAATATAACCAATCTGATTTCGGTGTTGACCATCTGGTGACGTCCATGTGTAAAGTCTTCTCTTGTGTTGTTGGAAGAGGGTGTTTGCTTTGACCAGTGCATTTTCTTGGCAAAACTCTATTAGTCTTTGTCCTGCTTCATTCCGTATTCCAAGGCCAAATTTGCCTGTTACTCCAGGTGTTTCTTGACTTCCTACTTTTGCGTTCCAGTGCCCTATAATGAAAAGGACATCTTCTTTGGGTGTTAGTTCTAAAAGGTCATGTAAGTCTTCATAGAGCAAAGGAAAGATACAAGCATCTGAATGCAGAGTTCCAAAAAATAGCAAGAAGGGATAAGAAAGCCTTCTTCAGCGATCAATGCAAAGAGATAGAGGAAAACAACAGAATGGGAAAGACTAGAGATCTCTTCAAGAAAATTAGAGATACCAAGGGAACATTTCATTCAAAGATGGGCTCGATAAAGGACAGAAATGGTATGGACCTAATAGCAGCAGAAGATATTAAGAAGAGGTGGCAAGAATACACAGAAGAACTGTACAAAAAAGATCTTCACGACCCAGATAATCACGATGGTGTAATCACTGATCTAGAGCCAGACATCCTGGAATGTGAAGTCAAGTGGGCCTTAGAAAGCATCACTATGAACAAAGCTAGTGGAGGTGATGGAATTCCAGTTAAGCTGTTTCAAATCCTGAAAGATGATGCTGTGAAAGTGCTGAACTCAATATGCCAGCAAATTTGGAAAACTCAGCAGTGGCCACAGGACTGGAAAAGGTCAGTTTTCATTCCAATCTCAAAGAAAGGCAATGCCAAAGAATGCTCAAACTACCGCACAATTGCACTCATCTCACACGCTAGTAAAGTAATGCTCAAAATTCTCCAAGCCAGGCTTCAGCAATATGTGAACTATGAACTTCCTGATGTTCAAGCTGGTTCTAAAAAAGGCAGAGGAACCAGAGACCAAATTGCCAACATCCGCTGGATCATGGAAAAAGCAAGAGAGTTTCAGAAAAGCATCTATTTCTGCTTTATTGACTATGCCAAAGTCTTTGACTGTGTGGATAACAATAAACTATGGAAAATTCTAAAAGAGATGGGAATACCAGACCACCTGATCTGCCTTTTGAGAAATCTATATTCAGGTCAGGAAGCAACAGTTAGAACTGGACATGGAAGAACTGACTGGTTCCAAATTCGAAAAGGAGTACATCAAGGCTGTATATTGTCACCCTGCTTATTTAACTTATATGCAGAGTACATCATAAGAAATGCTGCACTGGAAGAAACACCAGCTGGAATCAAGATTGCCGGGAGAAATATCAATAACCTCAGATATGCAGATGACACCACCCTTATGGCAGAAAATGAAGAGGAACTATAAAGCCTCTTGATGAAAGTGAAAGTAGAGAGTGAAAAAGCTGGCTTAAAGCTCAACATTCAGAAAACGAACATCATGGCATCTGGTCCCATCACTTCATGGGAAATAGATGGGGAAACAGTGGAAACAGTGTCAGACTTTATTTTTCTGAGCTCCAAAATCACTGCAGATGGTGACTGCAGCCATGAAATTAAAAGACACTTACTCCTTGGAAGGAAAGTTATGACCAACCTATATAGCATGTTCAAAAGCAGAGATATTACTTTGCCAACAAAAGTTCGTCTAGTCAAGGCTATGGTTTTTCCTGTGGTCACGTTTGGATGTGAGAGTTGGACTGTGAAGAAGGCTGAGCGCCAAAGAATTGATGCTTTTGAACTGTGGTGTTGGAGATGACTCTTGAGTGTCCCTTGGACTGCAAGGAGATCTAAGCAGTCCATTCTGAAGGAGATCAGCCCTGGGATTTCTTTGGAAGGAATGATGCTAAAGCTGAAACTCCAGTACTTTGGCCACCTCATGGGAAGAGCTGACTCATTGGAAAAGACTCTGATGCTGGGAGGGATTGGGGGCAGGAGGAGAAGGGGACGACAGAGGATGAGATGGCTGGATGGCATCACTGACTCGATGGACATGAATCTGGGTGAACTCCGGGAGCTGGTGATGGACAGGGAGGCATGGCGTGCTGCAATTCATGGGGTCACAAAAAGTCAGACACGACTGAGCGACTGAACTGAACTGAAATGAGTTTAATGCCCAGAACAGATTTTTCCCCCATGTTCTCTTAACACTTTTCTCAAAATTAACTAATTCTGCTGAACCAAAATATTTCTTATACTCAGATGAATGTTTAAAATATTTTACATAAGGGTATTGATGTACAATTATAATGAAAATATACATATGGAAGTTACTGAAAAGATACATTACTTGATTAAAGCCACCCTTTTAAGAATACTGCATGCTTAATAAAGTTCTGTGAATCTACGTTAAGTAAGATTACCCTAAGATTTAAATTCTTCAATACTTCCATGCCTGAGAGCAAAATCTAAGTTTTCTTGAACTTTTAAGTCAATGTGCTTGTGGTTGAGATTCTAGTGTAAATGGAGGCAGGGTCTCAAATAGTGTTAGAAATAAATATAAAAATAGATAAAATGTGAAATCTGACTTTAAAGACAAAGTTCGACTATGCATTCAGTAATCCATCTTCAAGACGTAATAAACAATATACTGGATACATCTAAAATAGTATATAAAAATAGAAGAAAAATGAGCAAACAATATCATATATAGTTTGTTACCATTCTTCCTAATGATCAAAATGTGCAGGAAATAATTTTTATTGAATTTTTATATCTAAATTGTAAAAGAGATGCCACTTTCCTGAGACTCCATCCACAATGGACATTGAATCTGCCATGCTATAACTAGTAGTTTATAGTCAGCACAGTTTGAGATTTTAAGCATAAACAGAACAATCCCTTTTGTTCTCTTTTGAGCCATATATTCAGTAAATCTGTGATTTTCCTTATATACTACACTGTACAGTGAGGACAGGTTTATCAAAGTGCTTAGGTAAAACAGTGATCTTTTCTATAAAAAATACACAGACATAGATCAACTTGCCAAGGTCATACAGCAGGTTTTTGACAGAACCAGAATTAAAATTCCCAAAGTTCCTCACCAGTTATAGCCATCTTGTAGTAACATTCTTTTAAGTTTGTAGCCTGGATCTACAATAAATTTATATTTGAGCACACACAAGCTTAGAATGGAGGTGCTCATGTCCATTTTAATCTTGAAAACAGTATTTTTTTTTTTATTTGAAAAAGATCAGGGCTCATGTTCTTAGTTTAGTAAAATCTTTTAAAGCATTGAATTATGAACTGATTTTAAAAATTCTGATTTCAACTTTACAATGGGATTATGGAAACTTGAGAATTTGCCTAGATATTAGAAAGTATCATATGTTGTCTTATTCAGGTTGTCTATTGATTCAGGTTGTTATAACAGAAATCATAGGATGAGTGATTTATATGCAACAGAAATTTATTTCTCATGGTTATAGAGACTGGGAAGTCTAAGAACAAGGCACCCACAAATTCAATGTCAGGAAAGAGCCTGTTTCCTGGTTCATAGCCCGTCTTTTCACTGAGATCTGACATGGCAGAAAAAATGCAAGAGCTCTCTGGGATCTCATTTATAAGGGCACTAATGACGGTTGTACCCTCATGATCTCATGATTTCCCAAGTATTCCATCTCCAAATACCACTGGGGATTATGTTTTAATATATGTATTTGAGGAATCATAAACATTCAGTTCATAATATATATGAGACTAATATTTATTTTACATAAATATTTACACATAACATAGAATACACAAATATCAAAAATAAAAAAATACATTCATAAGCTATTGAGAAATATACTTTACATATCAGTCAGTTCAGTTCAGTCGCTAGGTTGTGTCCGACTCTTTGCGACCCCATGAATAACAGCAGGCCAGGCCTCCCTGTCCATCACCAACTCCCGGAATTCACCCAAAACCATGTCCATTGAGTTGGTGATGCCATCCAACCATCTCATCCTCTGTTGTCCCCTTCTTCTCCTGCCCTCAATCTTTCCCAGCATCAGGATCTTTTCATATGAGTCAGCTCTTCACATCAGGTGGCCAAAGTATTAGATTTTCAGCTTCAACATCAGTCCTTCCGATGAACACCCAGGACTGATCTTCTTTAGGATGGACTGGTTGGATCTCCTTGCAGTCCAAGGGACTCTCAAGAATCTTCTCCAACACCACAGTTCAAGAGAGTCAATTCTTCGGCACTCAGCTTTCTTTATAGTCCAACATCCATACATGATCACTGGAAAAGCCATAGCTTTGACCAGACGGACCTTTGTTGACACAGTAATGTCCCTGCTTTTTAATATGCTGTCTAGGTTGGTCATAACTTTCCTTCCAAGGAACAAGCATCTTTTAATTTCATGTCTGCAATCACCATCTGCAGTGATTTTGGAGCCCAGAAAAATAAAGTCAGCCACTGTTTCCACTGTTTCCCCTTCTATTTGCCATGAAGTGACGGGACCAGATGCCATGATCTTCACATATAGACAGTAGCAATTTTGGCCAACAATGGAATAACTTGTATTAAAATGTAGGCTATACTCCATGCTGCTGCTGCTGCTAAGTTACTTCAGTCATGTCCGACTCTGTGCAACCCCATAGACGGCAGCCCACCAGGCTCCGACTTCCCTGGGATTCTCCAGGCAAGAACACTGGAGTGGGTTGCCATTTCCTTCTCCAATGCATGAAAGTGAAAAGTGAAAGTGAGTCCATAAGACTGTTCTATACATCAGTGTCTCTTTTGCTGTCTTGTACACTGGGTTATTTTTACCATCTTTCTAAATTCCATATATATGCGTTAGTATACTGTATTTATGTTTTTCCTTCTGGCTTACTTCACTCTGTATAATAGGCTCCAGGAGAGGGAGAGGGTGGGAAGATTTGGGAGAATGACATTGAAACATGTAAAATATCGTGTAAGAAACGAGTTGCCAGTCCAGGTTCGATGCATGATACTGGATGCTTGGGGCTAGTGCACTGGGACGACCCAGAGGGATGGTATGGGGAGGGAGGAGGGAGGAGGGTTCAGGATGGGGAACACATGTATACCTGTGGCGGATTCATTTTGAAATCTGGCAAAACTAATACAATTATGTAAAGTTTAAAAATAAAATAAAATTTTAAAAAAAAAGAAAAGTGAAAGTGAATAGATATTTCAAATATGCAAGTGGGCTATTTCTATATTTCCATCAGTGTTAAGAATTAGCCTAGTTTTCAGGAAAATAGAGAAAATACGACATTATTGCAATTACCCAAATGAGGAAAGCTGAAGACATGTAGAATTTTCAACATTTGTAATAGAGGCAGTAAATAGCCTGGGATTAATGTGACATATCAGAGAGAATAATATATCCTTTTGATTGAGAAAATAAGAATGTTGTAGAGGAGAAATGGCTGGGAATGACAACAAGTGTTTTTTTGTTGTTGTTCTTTTTTTAGCTAAAATACTCTGGAAGATGGTGACATAATGAATCAAGTTGAAGTCTCATTGGAAAATATTGAACATTAAAAAGTGAAAGGATAAATTACATATAGATACATTTAATTTTTAACAGATTGAATTATAGTCTAGCAGAATATGTTCACTAATATTTGGCAGCAAATTTGAAACATGAATTTAAAGGTTCAGAATAAATGCTGGAGCTGAAGTAGAAATCATCTCTACAGAGATTTCCAGCAAATACTCAGTAGTGGGTTACATAACTAAGATTGGAAATTATAAGTTGAAAATGAAAGGGGAGAGGAGAGGAAGAAAAATAAGAAGAAAAGAATGAAGAGGGAGGGCAAGGAAGGAAGTAGAAGATTGAATGATGAAGGAAAATTAGATTTCAGGATATATCTCAGAAATTTGATAAAGTTGTTACTGGCATGTTTGGATATATAGATACCAAAAGTATGTGATAATTGACAAAATTATTAACTTTCTTTTCCCAACAGTACAAAATAGAGTACATTTTTGGTAATAATATCCATAGTCAGATGAATAGTGAATGCATACTGTATTCAAGGCAAGAAGTAAATAAAATTAGGGGAAATGAATATCTACTCTTTCCAGTGATTTCTTCCACAGGAATCAGTTCAGTAGCTCAGTCATGTCTGACTCTTTGTGACCCCATGGACTGAAGCGTGCCAGGCCTCCCTGTTCATCAACAACTCCTGGACTTTACTTAAACTCATATCCATTGAGTCGGTGATGCCATCCAACCATCTCATCCTCTGTCATCCCCTTCTCCTCCTGCCTTAAGTCTTTTTCAGCATCAGGGTCTTTTCCACTGAGTCAATTCTTCACATCAGGTGGCCAAAGCATTGAGGTTTCAGCCTCAGCATCAGTCCTTCCAATTAATATAAAGGACTGATTTCCTTTTGGTTAGACTGGTTGGATCTCCTTGCAGTCCAAGGGACTCTCAAGAGTCCTCTCCAACACCACATTTCAAAAGCATCAATTCTTTGGCACTCAGCTTTCTTTATAGTTCAATTCTCACATCCATACATGACTACTGGGAAAACCATAGCATTGACGAGACCAACATTTGTTGGCAAAGCAGTGTCTTTGCTTTTTTTTTTTAATTTTTATTTTAAATTGGACTATACTTGATTAACAATATTGCTGTTTTTTTATTTTTTTTTCCCACTTGGGAGGATTTTATTTTATTTTTTTTTAAGTTTTAAATTTTATTTTATTTTTTAAACTTTACAATACTGTATTAGTTTTGCCAAATATCAAAATGACTCCGCCACAGTTATACCTGTGTTCCCCATCCTGAACCCTCCTCCCTCCTCCTTCCCCATATCCTCCCTCTGGGTCGTCCCAGTGCACCAGCCCCAAGCATCCAATATCGTGCTTCGAACCTGGACTGGCAACTCGTTTCATACATGATATTATACATGTTTCAATGCCATTCTCCCAAATCTCCCCACCCTCTCCCTCTCCCACAGAGTCCATAAGACTGATCTATACATCAGTGTCTCTTTGCTTTTTAATAAGCTATCTAGTTTGGTCATGGCTTTTCTTCCAAGGAGCAAGCATCTTTTAATTTCATGGCTGCAGTCACCATCTGCAGTGATTTTGGAGCCCCAAAAAATAAAGTCTGTCACTGTTTCCACTGTTTCCCTATCTATTTGCCATGAAGTGATGGGACCAGATGCCATGATTTTAGTTTTCTGAATGTTGAGGTTTTTTTAAAATTTTATTTTATTTTTAAACTTTACATAATTGTATTAGTTTTGCCAAGTATCAAAATGAATCCGCCACAGTTATACCTGTGTTCCCCATCCTGAACCCTCCTCCCTCCTCCCTCCCCATACCATCCCTCTGGGTCATCCCAGTGCACTAGCCCCAAGCATCTAGTATCGTGCATCGAACCTGGACTGGCATCTCATTTCATACATGATATTTTACATGTTTCAATGTCATTCTCCCAAATCTTCCCACCCTCTCCCTCTCCCACAGAGTCCAAAAGACTGTTCTATACATCAGTGTCTCTTTTGCTGTCTCGTACACCAGGTTATTGTTACCATCTTTCTGATTTCCATATATATGCGTTAGTATACTGTATTGATGTTTTTCCTTCTGGCTTACTTCACTCTGTATAATAGGCTCCAGTTTCATCCACCTCATTAGAACTGATTCAAATGTATTCTTTTTAGTGGCTGAGTAATACTCCATTGTGTATATGTACCACCGCTTTCTTATCCATTCATCTGCTGATGGACATCTAGGTTGCTTCACAGCCCCACCCTTCGACAGAAAATTGGATTGAAGATTTACTGAGCATGGCCCCACTCATCAAAACAAGACCCAGTTTATCCCTCAGTCAGTCTCTCCCATAAGGAAGCTTCCATAAGCCTCTTGCCCTTCCCATCAGTGGGCAGACTAAAACCATGAACTAAAAACCACAATCACAGAAAACTAATCAATCTGATCATATGGTCCACAGCCTTGTTTAACCCAGTGAAACTATGAGCCATGCCGAGTAGGGCCACCCAAGGCAGACAGGTCATTGTGGAGAGTTCTGACAAAACGTGGTCCCCTGGAGAAGGGAATGGCAAACCATTTCAATATTCTTGCCTTGAGAACCCCATGAACAGTATGAAAGGCAAAAAGATAAGACACTGAAAGATGAACTCACCAGGTTGGTAGGTGCCCAATATGCTACTAGAGATCAGTGGAGAACTAACTCCAGAAAGAATGAAGAGAGTTCTATAAGTTGAGAGAATAACCCACTGGTGAGCTGGTAAATGTTTAAAAACTAACAGTTTAGGGAAAAAAATAGAAAATTGATTTGTAGGATTTGCATATTTCTATGTGTATAGATTATAATCCCACCACAATTTATTTCAAGCTGGTAATCAATTTTTAAAAGTTGCTAAAAATAAGTAATAAACTCTTAAGGAATAATAGCAACAGCACAATTATTTCACTGTAATACACTCAGTGGTAGATATCGCAGTTAATCGTATATGCACTTAAGGTATAAGTTATAGTGTATATAATATGTACGTGAATATATTTCACCTTTTCAGTAAGTTTTTTAAGCATTAAAAAACAAACTTCTGAACCAATCTGTGTTCCTTTTATTTCTTTTTCTTCTCTGATTGCTGTAGCTAAAACTTCCAAAACTATGTTGAATTGTAGTGGTGAGAGTGGGCACTCTTGTGTTGTTCCTGACTTTCAATTTTTCACCATTGAGGAGAATGTTTTATGTGGGTTTACCATATATGGCTTTTATCATGTTGAGGTATATTCCTTCTATGCCTGCTGACTGGAGAGTTTTTATCAAAAATGGGTGTTGAATTTTGTCAAAGGCTTTCTCTGCGTCTATTGAGATAATCATATGGTTTTTATCTTTCAACTCATTAATGTAGTGTATCACATTAATTGATTTGTGAATGTTGAAGAATCCTTGCATCACTGGGATAAAGCCCACGTCATGATGTATGATCTTTTGTAACATGTTATTGGATTTTGTTTGCTAGAATTTTGTTGAGGATTTTTGCGTCTATGTTCATCAGTGATACTGGCCTGTCATTTTCTTTTTTTGTGGCATCTTTGTCTGATTTTGGTATTAGGGTGATGGTGGTTTTCAATAACATGTTCATGGATTGGAAGAATCAATATAGTGAAAGTGAGTATACTACACAAAGCAATCTTCCTGGCGGCTCAGAGGTTAAAGCGTCTGCCTGCAATGCAGGAGACTTGGGTTCGATCCCTGGGTTGGGAAGATCCCCTGGAGAAGGAAATGGCAACCCACTCCAGTATTCTTGCCTGGAGAATCCCATGGACAGAAGAGTCTAGTGGGCTACAGTCCACGGGGTCACAAACAATCAAACATGACTGAGTGACTTCACTTTCACACAAAACAATCTATAGATTCAATGCAATCCCTATCAAGCTACCAACAGTATTTTTCACAGAGCTAGAACAAATAATTTCACAATTTATATGGAAATCCAAAAAAAAAAAAAAAGCCTCAAATAGCCAAAGCAATCTTGAGAAAGAAGAATAGAACAGGAGGAATCAACCTGGATGACTTCAGACTATCCTATAAAGCTACAGGCATCAAGACAATATGGTACTGGCACAAAGATAGCAATACAGATCAATGGAACAAAATAGAAAGCCCAGAGATAAATTCATGCACCTATGGACACCTTATCTTTGACAAAGGAGGCAAAAGTATACAATGGGAAAAAGATAATCTCTTTAATAAGTGCTGCTGGGAAAACTGGTCAACCACCTGCAAAAGAATAAAACTAAAACACTTTCTAACACCATATGCAAAAAATAACCTCAAAATGGATTAAAGATCTAAATATAAAACTGGAAAATATAAAACTAAAAGAAAACATGGGCAAAACACTCTCTGACATAAACCACAGCAACATCCTCTATGACTCACCTCCCAGAGTACTGGAAATAAAAGCACAAATAAACAAATGGGAGCTAATTAAACTTAAAAGCTTTTACACAACAAAAGAAACTATAAGCAAGATGAAGAGACAATCTAATAGCAAATGAAGCAACTGACAAAGAATTAATCTCAAAAATATACAAGTGACTTCTGCAGCTCAATACCAGAAAAATAAACAACCCAATCAAAAAAATGGGCCAAAAAACTAAACAGGCATTTCTCCAAAAAAGACATACAGATGGCTAACAAACACATGAAAAGATGCTCAATATTACTCATTATCAGAGACATGCAAATCAAAAGCGCAATGAGATACCATTTCACGCCAGCAAGATGGCTGCTATCAAAAGGTCTAGAAACAATAAATGCTGGAGAGGGTGCCAAGAAAAGGGAACCCTCTTACAATGTTGGTGGGAATGTAAACTAGTACAGCCACTATGGAGAACAGTGTGGAGATTCCTTAAAAAACTGGAAATAGAACTGCCATACAACCTAGCAATCCCACTGCTGGGTATACAGATGGAGAAAACCAGAACTGAAAGAGACACATGTATCTCAGTGCTCATTTTAGGACTGTTTACAAAAGCTAGTACATGAAAGCAACCTAGATGTCCTTTGGTAGATGAATGGAAGAGGTTGTAGTACATATACTTAATGGAATATTACTCATCTATTAAAAAGAACACATTTGAATCAGTTCTAATGAGGTAGATGAAAACTGGAGCCTATTCCACAGAGTGAAGTAAGTCAGAAAGAAAAACACCAGTACAGGATATTAATGCATATATATGGAATTTAGAAAGATGGTAATGATGACCCTATATGCGAGACAGCAAAAGAGACATAGATATAAAGAACACTTTTGGACTCTATGGGAGAAGGTGAGGGTGGGATGATTTGAAAGAATAACAATAAAACATGTATATTACCATATGTGAAATAGATGACCAGTCCAAGTTTGATGAATGAAACAGGGCACGCAAAGCCTGTGCACTGGGACAACCCAGAGGGATGGGAAGGGAAGGGGGTTCAGGAAGGGGGACACATGTGCATCCATGGCTGATTCATGTCAATGTATGGCAAAAACCACCACAGTATTGTAATGTAAAATAAATAAATAAACTTCTGCACCTTTCTTAAGTAATGAGGGGAATATTCTGAGAAAATTTGTTGTGAGAGAGATGGACTCTCTAGAGTATGATAAAAATAATACTTACTTGCCCAGAGTAGACATGATTATATTCACTTAACAATAAGTTTTAAACATTTACAAGAATTCCCATGAATTGGAGTTATTTTAAATATTTAAAGGAGTGAAAGTGAATGAAAGTTAAAGTCACTCATTCTTATCTGATTCTTCACGACCCCATGACTATATATAGTCCATGGAAATCTCCAGGCCAGAATACTTGAGTGGGTAGTGGTTCCCTTCTCCAGGGTATCAATCCCAGGTCTCCCGCATGGCAGCTGGATTCTTTAGCAGCTAAGCCATGAGGGAAGCCTGAGAATATTGGAGTAGGTAGCCTATCCCTTCTTCAGTGGATATTCCCCACCCAGGAATTGAACTGGGATCTCCTGCATTGCAGGCAAGTTCTTTACCAACTGAGCTATCAGGGACACATTTAAAAGAACAATGTATATAAAATAATGTGTTAAAGTTGTAAAAGAGTTATATAATATACTATTGCACTGCTATGTGAAAAACTTAGTCTCCTGTATAACTGAAAAATGCAAGATCTTTGGTAAGAATTGGCTAATTGAAATTCAAATATATTCAAACACATGTGTTTGAGACATACAATATTTAATTGATGAGAAAAGGTTAAATGCCAGATCCACGGACAGTTTTCTGAGCATAGAAGATTGAATTAATCTAGACTCTAACTTTTGGAGCCTTTGCAACAAGGAAAAAGAATAGTTAATTGCTAGTGGCTAAATATAATTACCATTTATTGTGTCATTAAGAGTAATTTTTTCCTAAGCACCTGTGTTGCACCTGTTTATGGTAAGAAACTATATTTCTACCAAAGTTGCTATATAGCTAGCACAGGTTGTTCAGTTCAGTGCTCCTTGATGATCTAGTGGGGTGGAATTGATGAGAGGGCACTCAAGTGTGAGAGGGTATATATATCCATAGAGATGATTCACTTTGCTGTATAGCAGAAACTAACACAACATTGTAAAGCAAGTATGTGTTAGTTGCTCAGTCATACTGGACTGTGGAGAGAGAGGAAATCAGCCAAGATGGTGTATCCAGGTCCTCTAGCACCACATTTTGTAAATAATGACTATGTAACAGCTAAGGTCATTGATAGCACTGTGCATGCAAGTCACGAGCTATTCACTTGGTCTCAGGTTGTGTATGGTATGCATATGTGAGCTCCACCTGAAGAAGTGGCTGCATTACTGCTGCATCACTGCTGTGTCTGTTGGGTCACCCAGGAGAGGAGAGAATATAGCATGTCTACTGCTACAGCTGCTGCATCAGCCAGGAGAGAGGTTGTGTTGTCTTTGGTAATGTATGTCTGCTGTCACAGCTGCTGCACTAGTCAGGAGAGAATAAACATGTCTGCAGTTTATGGATCCTCAGAGTCTTCTAGACTCTTAGCTTGTGCCTTGTCTATTTGGGTTCAGTGAACAGTGCAAGCAGTGTGAACAGCAAAACAATTGGCATGACCAGTAGGATCAGCAATACACTGACTGTTTGCGACCCCGTGGACTGTATGTAGCCCACCAGGCTCCTCTGTCCATGGAATTTTTCAGGCAAGAATATTGGAGTGTGTTGCCATTCCCTTCTCCAAGGAATCTTCCCAACCTAGGAGTTGAATCTGGGTCTCCCACATTGCAGCAGATTCTTTACCATCTGAGCCACCAGGGAAGTTCCAAAAGCATACTCCAATAAAAAGAAAGAAAGAAGCTATGTATTCACCCTGAAAACAGTGTAATCAAACCTTGGCAAAATAACACATATGTCTCTCTATGTGCATGTATACATGCATGCTAAGTTGCTTCAGTTGTATCCGACTTTTTGTGACCTTATGGATTGTAGTCCACCAGGCTCCTCTGTCCATGGGATTCTCCAGCCAAGAATATTGGAGTGGATTGCCATGTCCTCCTTCAGGGGATCTTCCTGACCTAGGGACTGAAACTGCGTCTCTTATATCTCCTGATTAGGCAGGCGGGTTCTTTACCACTAACGCTATCAGAGAAGCCTTCACTCTATGTAAAACCTTACAAATTCATTTGATAATTTCCTCAGAGTTAAACTTTCTGAACTTTTGTGATACCTCTTCCAATTGGCAAGCTATTTCCTCTATTTTTAATCAAGGTTCTTTTAACTATATGTACTCTTGGTTTCCAAAGAATCTAGAGCATTCTTTAATAAAGTAGAAAAACAATGTTGTCTTTATCCCTGGCTGAGGAAACAGGTACACATAGAATGTGATATGGTTCTATTATAACTAAGAAAATATGGTATATTAAATAACTTGTGTTTAGTTGTTACAATAATATAAATTTTCATAAAATTACAGTGGAAATGCTTACACAATTAAAAAGTGCCAGAAGCATCATCTCTCACTTTTTCAGTCCAAATTGAAGTCAGTATAAAAGAAACCACATTGGGTTTCCTCCTCTCTGTTATAAAGCCCTATTTAAAAAAAATTAAGATATCCCCGTCCTAATAAGCATTTCCAACCTGTATGTGTGTGTTCATGTCATTTACCTGAAGAAATAGAATGCTGTATGGGGAGGGAGGTGGGAGGGGGGGTTCAGGATGGGGAACATGTGTACACCCGTGGCGGATTCATGTTGATGTATGGCAAAACCAATACAGTATTGTAAAGTAACTTCCCTCCAATTAAAATAAATAAACTTAAAAAAAAAAAAAGAATGCTAGATGTTTCTCCAGTAAAGATGAGTTTCTTCAGGATGAGGAGAGTTGCAATTCAGAGTTTGCAACTGTGGTGAGCAAATGCAAATTCCTGAACAAGGGAAGAACAGTTTAATAAAGAAGAAAAGTTGGGTGAGCTCTCTTAAACATAGTCCATGGCTTTTCATTAGCTGAGATTTGCCAGGAAAGAAGAGGTCTTTCTCTTTCTGTTAGTCCCCACTGCCTTAGGGTATGAGACATTTCCTCTCTGGGACTTCCAACTCTATTTATTTGAGATTTCTTTTTAAATTTTTTACGATGTACTGAGATGTACACTAGGAAACACGATGATGAATTTTATAGTCTATAAGTGGTTTCTAGGATAAAAAACTAAGCAAGGAATATGAAAATAATTTATGCAGTGGTTATCATCACTTGACAGTTGTAATGACATTGCCCTCTGTTCTCATCTCCTTAAATACAATTCCTTTTGCCATCTGAACATTCATTGACGTGATACTCAGTAGAATTGCAGTAGTTTTCAAAAAATAGATGCCATTTTATTTGAAAGTAGATCATTGCATTTATTGCCTTTGTAAGCCAAGCCTGCTGTAAGTATAGCTATTAACATATGTAGGGCAGAGCTTAGAGATTATTAAATGTATGACTATGAAGCAAAAAGTCTTCTCATAGATCAAGTATGAATATTGAATTACAATAAAAATGTAAATAAGGTAGATGGGACAATTCAGCCTAGACTTATGTTAGATTTAATGTTTTCATTCAAACAACCAAGTTTCTATTAAATGAGCTGTTTTGTGTGTGTGTGTGTATAGTTATATATATATTTAAAATGTCACTATAGATTTTTCTTACACATCATTTTAATAAAAATGTATGGTTAAATATATGTGCTTTTTACCCATAAATATTGACCCAAAACCAGATATATAAATCTAATCTATATCTATCTATATAATATAACATGAATATATATGTATAGTTTCATAATACTTCCACTTAAATTTGGAGTGTTTAAAACAATATTTTCTGGGAAATTAATCTATGAAAGATTAGTAGGAATTCTCTAAAATAGATCTATATTTGTATTTATCTACCTGTTCTTATCTTATGAATAACGTGCTCCATTTTTAATGAAAGGGTTATAAATAAGCACCAATAATTATTTTACTGGCTTGAGTTGTTAAAATTAAATAAGAGAGAATAATTTAAGTGAAAATCCCCAAATATAGAAAATTTAGAACCTTTTAAAATTAAAATATTCCAAAGATGGAAAAACTGTGCATTTATACTCAGAATAAACCACACCTTTTGGATAATGGGTGTGTTAGAGTTGCAGATTTTTGTCAGCATCCTAGACTTACTTGGACTCTAAAATCACCCTGGGGGCTGCAAGGGAGGTAGAACAGGAGGAAGAGCAAAGATGTATTTAAAGAACATGTTTATTAAGCATTCAACTAAAAATGACTTTTCTGACAATAAGTATGGAAAAACCCACGTGCTTATCACAGCTTATTACTCAATGTTCAACCAAGCTGAAACAAAATAGCATAATAATCTTATTTAAATTTTTTGATCCATTACTTAAAAATCAAATAAATAAAAATGAAATTGCATTTATGTTAAGACATTGTGCTTATTTAGAAAATAGTAATAATTCTCAACATTTTCTAAGTTTCTATAGAATCAAACTTTTATTTTGTTCCTATACTAAACACATATATATTTTGTTTGACTTGTAGAATTTTTCTTATCATGATATTCCAATATAAAATTTATTCATATAGATACATTTTAAATCCTCAGAAGATTATAAATGATTTTATTGGCAAGTGAAAGACAAACATATGAATTGCATAATTATAATCAGGCATGATTTTTTGCATTTGCTCTTCCTTAAAAATAACTGTTGTCACAATTAGTTCTAATTATCATGAAACATTTGTAACATTTCTAAAAAAGTGTGATACAAACATTAACCTTTCTATGTGTTCTGTGCCTCTAAGTCTGTACCACAGCATTAACAGAAGGACTGAAAAGAAAGCAGTTATAACTAAAGGAAGGGTTACCTCCATTGGAAGGAGTAGTTTTTTTTTTTTTATTTTAAGCATTATAATTTTAAATATTTCAAGTTTTTTCTTTTTTTATCAGTAGGGATTTTTTGTTTGTTTTAAAAAACATAAATGTATTTGGAAATTGATAGACTCTGGGAGCAGCTGTGTACCACAAAGACACATTGTACTAACCATGACAATACTGAGGAAGCTTTCAATTTAGAAAAGATAAATGCAGACCTAAGGTCTCAAGCGGAGAAGGCAATGGCACCCCACTCCAGTACTCTTGCCTGGAAAATCCCATGGATGGAGGAGACCGGTGGGCTACAGTCCATGGGGTCACACAGAGTCGGAAACGACTGAAGCGATTTAGCAGCAGCAGCAAGGTCTCAAGACCAGGCAATGGTAGGGTCAGAATTCCCGTTAGATTCTACATAACTCCAAAGTGTCTGGTCTTCAATATTATTCTACCCTGCACATATATAAGAAAGATGTATCCTGAACTATTAATGTTTCATGTGGATATCGTCTTAATTTCATAGAGCAACATGAATGTCAACCCATTAACAATGTAGTATTTTAATATGTTATCAGTTTGTAAATAAATGATTTTACAATAACTAGAAATCAATAGACACATCTTTGGAATATAAAGATTTTTGCTTACCTGATTAATGTGCTAGTCAGGTAGGACTCTTTATGACCCTCTGGACTATATCCCACCAGGCTCCTCTGTCCACAGGATTTTCCAGGCAAGAAAACTGGAGTGAGTTACTATTTTTTACTCCATACTGCAAGGAGTATGCAAGGACTGAAAGGAGATCAAACAGACAATCCTAAAGGAAATCAGTCATGAATATTCACTGGAAGGGATAATGCTGAAGCTGAAGCTCCAATACTTTGGCTGCCTGATGTGAAGAACTGACTCATTGGAAAAGACCCTGATGCTGGGAAAGACTGAAGGCAGGAGGAAAAGGGGATGACAGAGGATGAGATAGTTGGATGGCATCACTGACTTGATGGATATGAGTTTGAGCAAGCTCCAGGAGTTGGTGATGGCCTGGGAGGCTTGGTGTGCTGCAGTCCATGGGCTCGCAAAGAGTCAGACACGACTGAGTGACTGAACTGAACTGAACTCCATACTATATATGTTGTTGCCTAGTCATGTCTGACTCTTTGCAACCCCGTGGACTGCAGCACGCCAGGCTTCCCTGTCCCTGAACATCTCCCAGAGTTTGCCCAAGTTCATGTCCATGCATGGGTGATGCCATCTGTCATCCTCTGACATCCTTTCCTCCTTCTGCCCTCAATCTTTACCAGCATCAGGGACTTTTCCAATGAGTTGGTTGTTCGCATCCGGTGACCCAAATATTGGAGCTTCCTTTTAATGAGTATCAGGGTTAATTTCCTTTAAGATTGGCTGGTTGATCTCCTCTCTGGCCAATGGACTCTCAGGAGACTTCTCCAGCACCGTAGTTCAAAGGCATCAATTCTTCGGTGCTGTGCCTTCTTTACTGTCCAGCTCTCACAACCCTACATGACCGTTGTGACTACCACAGCCTTGACTATATGGATGGATGTTGGCAGAGTGATGCCTGTGCTTTTCAACACACTGCTAGATTTGTCATAGCTTTCCTGCCAAGAAGTAATCATCTTCTGATCTCATGGCTTCAGTTACCATTTGCAGTGGTCTTAGGGCTCAAGAAAAGGAAATCTGTCCCTGCTTCCAACTTTTCCCCCTTCTATTTGCCATGAAGTAAAGGGAACAGGTGCCATGATGTTAGTTTTGTTTTGTTTTTAAAAGTTTTAAGATGGCTTTTTCACTCTCCTCCTTCACCCCCATCAAGAGGTTCTTTAGTTCCTCTTCATTTTCTGCCATTAGAGTGGTATGATTGGCATATTTAAGGTTGTTGATATTTCTCCCAGCAACCTATATTTCAGCTTGTAACTCATCCAGCCAGGCATTACTCATGATGTAATCAGCATAAATTAAACAAACAGGGTGACAACAAACAGTCCCGTCATACTCCTTTCTCAATCCTGAACCAATCATTTGTTCCATACAGGGTTCTGACTGTTGCTTCTTGGCCGAAATACAGGTTTCTCAGGAGATAGGTAAGAAATGAAAGTGAAAGTCGCTGAATAGTGTCCAGCTTTTTCTGACCCCATGGACGATACACTCCATGGAATTCTCCAGGCCAAAATACTGGAGTGGTAGCCTTTCCCTTCTCCAGGGGATTGTCCCAACCCAGGGATCAAACCCAGGTCTCCTGCATTGCAGGTAGATCCTTTACCAGTTGAGCCACAAGGGAAGCCCAAGAATACTGGAGTGGGTTGCCTATCCTTTCTCCAGCAGATCTCCCCAATCCAGGAATTGAACTGGAGTCTCCTGCATTACAGGCAGATTCTTTACCAACTGAGCTATTAGGAAATCCCAGGAGACAGGGAATATTACCATCTCTTTAAGAACTTTCCACAGTTTGTTATGATCCACATAGTCAAAGGCTTTAGCATAGTTGATGAAACAGAGGTAGATTTTTTTTTCCTGGAATTCCCTTGCTTTCTCTATGATCCAGTGAATGTTGACAATTTGATCTCTAATTCCTCTTCCTTTTCTAAACCCAGCTTGATGTCTGAAAGTTCTTGATTTGCATGATGCTGAAGGCTACCATGCAAGATTTTAAGCATGACCTTACTAGCAAAAGAGATGAGTGGAATTGTCCAGTGGTTAGCACATTCTTCAGTACTACCCTTCTTGGGAATTCGGATGAAGATTGACCTTTTCCAGTCCTATGGCCATGGCTGGGTCTTGCATGTTTGCTGACATATTGAGTGCAGCACTTTGATAGCATCATTTTTAGTGTTGTATATAGCTCTACCAAAATTGCCTCACATCCACTAGATTTACTGACAACAGTGTTTCCTAAGGCCCACCTGACTTCACACTCCAGAATGTCTGCTCAGGGTGACTGACCATACCATCATGGTTATCTGTCCCATTAAAATCTTCTGTACAGTTCTTCCATGTATTCTTTCCGTCTCTTCTTGATCTCTTCAGCTTTTTCTTGACCTCTACCATTGTGTATTCTAACAGATATCCAATTAACATGCTGATAGATTCTAATAGAGTCCCATACTGATAGATATCCAATAACAACAATAAAATGAATCACAAGGTGATAACACAACTGATGAACATAGATGTGTAATCAGTGTTCTTCCAACAGCTTTGAATAATTTATCTGAATTATTTCTCACATTAAATAATTATATTTCTATTATTTAGATGAAGAAACTGAGGTTTATAGAAGTTCTATAACTTGACCAGGATCACAGAATTATTTGGTTGCAGTGCCAGGTTTCAAATTCTATTGTGATCTCAGAATGTACTAGTATAATAAAGTCTTAGAATGTGAAGCTTGCTGACAGACAAAACTATAACAAAAAAGCATTTCTGGAGTAAGAATTTGGAAAACTTTCAATTTGTTCAATTCTTTGTCTCTGTATCTATCCCTTTATATGTGTGTGTGTGTGTGTGTGTGTGTGTGTACACACACATATATATTTCTGTCTATCTATCTACTATCTATCATCTATCTACATTTAGGTGGTGATAAAGTGGTACACAGTTTTGTGTTATTTTGTTTTGTTTTTAACAGTATTTTTTATTTATAATTTTTGTAGTGATACTGAAAGAACATTTAGCATTAAAGTAAAATGGTTTTTTGCTATATTGATCTCCTAGAGAAGACAAAGCATGAACACGAATTCATCCATTCTAATAAAGTAATTCTTAATTTTTAAAAAAATCTACACATCAAAGTAGGCATCTATTTCTGGGCATAATTAACATTAATCTGACTTCTAGACAAGCTGTTTGACAAATTTTACTTTAATTGACATTGGCAATAGAGTTTTATTGGAAAGTGTTGGCAAGCTCATATCCAAACAACATTCAGTGTAAAGAAGAGGTTCTGGAAATATGATGAGAATTTATTACAGTCTTTGGCATTTACTCAAAGAGACATACTGAACAATGGAACAGAAAGAAATAAGACCATCCATCACGTCCTCACCAAAGGACCTAAGCTCTTATGTCCATTAATATTGCTACATTCTGTCAGCAGTCAGTGAGAAGACATCACTGAAAAATTCTTGCAAAAGTGTTATGTTATAAATATATCCATAGAAAAGGCATTTCCTGAATTCTGGTTGAGCTTAGTCCTATACCTTTTTACTGAAGAACTTCATCTTAAATGTTCATGGTTATTACTATACAGTTATTTAACAGTATTCTTCCTGTGACATAAAGAAACAAATAACAATCTTTTCTTTAATTAAAGATGTAGAGATTCCTTGAATCTTTACTTTCTAGGCTCTGAAATAATAATAACATCAGTGTCTTCCCTGCCATTGCTAGGACAAGTTGCAGCTGTGGCTGGGTCATCGGGACATTTTCCACCAGGTCTGGGCATCCCTCATGGCACTTATCATTCTCTGTTGTAATTGCTGCATGACCAAATGCTGCTTTGTAACAGCTAGACTTTGTCTTCCTCATTGTGTGTAAAGCCACAAAAAGTAGCTAAAACACATAAAAACCCAGACAGTTTTCTATCATATTATTTAAAGTCATAGTTGACTGAGTCTGAATGCAAAGGCATGGAAGTTGAGCAATTTATAAAACTGTTTTGATTCCAAATAAGAAGAATCTTAATAGCCCATATTCCCTGGTGTTTGGTGTTGGCCAGAGGTTTGTGGTCTCAGAGTAAGTAAGTGTTAGTCACTCAGTCATGCCTGACTCTTTGTGACCCCATGGACTGCAGCCCACCAGGCTCCTCTCTCCATGAAATTTTACAGGCAAGGATACTGGAGTGGGTTGCCATTTCCTTCTCCAGGAAATCTTCCCAACCCAGGGATCAAACCCGGGTCTCCTGCACTGCAGGCAGATTCTTTACCGACTAAGCTACAAGGGAAGCTCAGAAGGGAAAAATAATTCACTCCAGGACCAAAGGAATGTAATTGCTCAGGTGTTTGCAGCAAAGTAGCAACTTTATTTAACATTACGAATTTACAGAGATAGCTTCTGATACAGATGCCAGAAGTGAATAGAAAGAGACCTATCCACAACTTTTAAGGCACTTCATTATATACCTTTTGACTTGTTAATAGATTTTGTATAGGATTGAGCAGTTAACATTTGGTCAATTTGTTTTCCTTAGGTCTTGTAAGGAAGACTGGCCTCTTGACAACCTCAAAGAAACCAGCCTCTATGACACCAATCTTATCAATTAGCCAGCTCCCTAGCTCCTGCTTCTGATGTATATGAATGGACATAAATCCCAATGGCCATAAATTCCAGGACCAGGGTCACTATGAGACTGGTCCCATGGACTCCCTATCAACCTGCCTAAAGAATGCTATCTATCACCCTTTGTGGGTGGACTTCGCATCTTTGATCCCACTTTAACACAGTTTATTCCGTACTTTGGACTTACCAGGTGGTGCAGTGGTGAAGAATCCCCCTGCCAATGCAGGAGACAAAAGAGATACAGGTTTGATCCCTGGATCAGGAAGATTCCTTGAAGGAGGAAATGGAGCAAGACTGCTCCCATAGTCTTGCCTGGAAAATCCCATGGACAGAGGAGCCTGGCAGGCTACAGTCCATGACCCCATGGACTGACGAAGAGTCAGACACAGCTGAGCAACTGAGCAGAGCACACACATACACACACACAAATACATTCAATATTTAAAAGTTTGTTATTGCAATATCCTCTTCTATATATCACTATCTGTAGTATAGGTCCCTCTTTGGGTTACAAGCCATGTAATTCCAACTCAAACTAAAGCAAATTACAGAAATAAATCTTAAATAAGTTTACTTTTGCAAATGAAAGAAAAAATCCATGGGCCTTTTCACTTTCAGGTGTGTATAGATCTAGTACTAACAATGTAATTAGGCCTCTTTGCCATCATTGGTCTCTCTATTAAGTCTGATTTTCTTTGCCTCACTTTACCTTAGATTTATGTAATATCCAATGCTTCCATGATATAATCAGATGAGGCTAGCACTGGATTTTATGTGTATCATATTTTTAACTAGCACTAGCAGAGAAAAGAGAATTTGGGGTAGGTTCAGTGGTAAACTCATGAACATTTTGATTTTCTAACAATTCCTATAAAAAAAAAATCATCTGTCCAAAATGTGGAGCAAGAGCCTCTTCCAATGTGTATGAAAAAGGTTCAAAGTGAAGGCATCTCTGTTATGGGACTAATAACAAATAGTGTGAAATTTGAGTTAACAATATTTATTTTCACTTTCATGCTTGGCATGAGTTATTATGGTTGAGATATATTAAAGTCAACACTGTTCTTATATTGGGAAGAAGTGAAAGTGTTAGTCATTCAATTGTGTCCAACTCTTTGGGACCCCATGGTCTGTGGCCCTCCAAGCTCCTCTGTCCATGGAATTTTCAAGGCAAGAGTACTGGAGTGGGCTAGGGGATCTTCTTGATCCAGGGATAGAACACGGGTCTCCTGCAGTGCAGACAAATTCTTTACCAACTGAGCAACCAGGGAAGCCAATGGAATATGGTGTGATTGCACCAATGCCATTCCGGAAGCAGCCACCTTCTCTCATTACCACTAAAGACAGAGAGCATTAGAATCACCACATGTTTCCAAATAGGAAAAAAATCATATTTTATACATGAATAATTAGTATTTTACAAGGTAGAAAACATTCATTTTAACTGAAATTTTTATTTTTTTTTGTTTCTAAATGCTTAAGATATATATAAATACCATTGTTAAAGAAAACCCAGTTATTTTAATTACCTGAAACTTTAGTTACCTAAGGGCTTCCCTTGTGACTCAGCTGGTAAAGAATCTGCCTGCAATGTGGAAGACCTGGGTTCTATCCCTGGGTTGGGAAGTTCCCCTGGCCCACTCCAGTACTCTTGCCTGGAGAATTCCATGGACCGTATAGTCCATAGGATTGCAAAGAGTTGGACATAAATGAGGGACTTTCACTTTAGTTACCTAAAGCACAATGAATTATTTTTATAGATGATATATTAAAAATAGGCATTATTCTAATTTTCATACAAATGATAATAGGGAGAAATGCTGCAAAATTTTAACATTTACTCCATAGTCATCTATGATTAGAGACTGAAAGCCAGTGGAACTGATTCAGCATCTATCTTAGAAAAAGGCAGCTATGCCTATCTGTGTGTCTGTGTTTTCCGCAATTATTTGGCCTAGTTCTTAATTTATTGCAACATTTCATTATATTCTCAGTACTGTGCATATATTTCTACTTTAAAAAAAAAAGCACACTGATTTTAGAAGTAATAAAATAAATGGAACCTCAGATCTGTGTTTCCTTATATGTTTTATCTATATTTCAGAACATTAAAATGTATTCAGATCAATGAAAAATACATTAGAATGTGATGCTTCTGAATAAAAATTAAGCCACACTGGCTGAAAGTCACTTAAATGAGGTAAAACCAGCTCAAACTTATTTGTAAATTTCTCAAGTATCTGTCATGGTATAAAAGTTAGAAAAACATAACAAGGTTAAACGACCATTTGTTTTTTTCACCCACTCTGAAACTTTGAGAACTCCCAGTGAATATGTATGCATAAGATTGCTTTGGGAGGTATGATCATTTAAACACTAGTTTCATGTTTAAAAAGTTTATTTCATACCAAAGGGTACTAGGATATGGCACTGAGGTTACAGTCAATGGTATTTGACAAGATGTTGTTCTTTTTCAGGTTATTAATGTGACAGGACAAAGATTGCATGCTAGATATTATATTTAGAGGTAGGTCATTGCCTCTCTGAAAGGATATATGTATTTTGATTCAAGTCATCGGCAAAAGGAGAAAAACATAGTGATATATGTGATCAGTGGTTGTAATAAATAAAACATACTTTTGTAAGAAACTTTGATTGTTGGTCACTAGAATTATCAGTGTGGAAGAATCAGACATTTAGGGCATTGGGACAAAAGAGTAGACTTCTTTCCTTTTTACTGTTTGAAATATTAAATATTTAATATTGGAAGAAAGAAAAATAACATTTTAAGACTATAATTTGAGTAATAAGGATAATTTTTTAAATAAGAAAAATAAAAATCTACTATATTAACTATATAAATAGATCAATTAAGTGTAAGCTAGCAACTTATTTGCAAATTATATGAAAGTGATCATTTTGTATCATAAATCAGCCAGAATATTATTTGCCCTTATATAACCATGCAACATCTAAGAGATATACTTTGGGGCGTGTTGTTGTTCAGTCACTAAGTCGTGTCTGACTCTGCAACCCCACGGACTGTAGCATGCCAGACTTCCCTGTCCTTCACTGTCTCCTCGAGTTTTGTCAAACTCATGTCTTTTGAGTTGATGATGCTATCTAACCATCTTGTCCTTTGCCACCCTCTTCTCTCCCTGCCCTCAATCTTTTCCAATATCAGGGTCTTTTTCTATGTCTTTGGGAAAGAGTTAGTCATTAGTCTACACTTGAATTAAGGGGAAAGGTGCTTTAGTTTTTTTTCCAACTCTGATCTAAGAGGTAGTAATTATTGTAATCATAGTTACCATTATACATACAAAGACATAATTAAACCTCAATTGTATTCATCTTCTTGCTTCCTTCATCTAGGAATTAAAATCCTGAAATAAAAGACAAGCCTTTGAGTGGTTTTAGAGGAAAATAGCAAGTGAAAGGGGGGATTTGTAAAGTTTATAGGCTATTTAAAATTTTCAAATACTTAACATAATTTTTAATTGTTCCTCACATTCATATTACAAAGAAAAGGAAATTAAAGTCTGTATTAAGCATAGTGCGTTTCCCAAAATATAGTTCTTAAGAAAAAAGTCGAGAGGGCAGGCAAATTCTTAACAGATAAGGTATTTACATTTAAATGCACATGTTAAATTACCAGAAAAATTAGTTTATTCTAACCTCCTGTGACCTCTCTCTCCCCCAAGGCCTGCTTTAACTTACACTATGCAAGATTATGCTTAGCATTCTATTTCACCCCAAAATGGTTTGCTTCCTAAGGTATGCTATAGTCTTATTTCCAAAACTACTTCAATTTCTTACAATTAAGACCATGTCCTAAAAGATTTTTACATTTGTAAGATTGTCATAAAAATTTTGAACCTATAGTAGTAGGTTCTGTATATTCTTCAGTCAAAACAGCTAATGAATAACTTGCATTTTGAAAGTGAAATATTTATTTAATTAAAAACTAAAATTTCCCTTAAAAATTGGAAAACATTCTCCCTTTCTCTCTTTCTGATTTTCCCTCTTTCCCTTTCATCTTTTTCTGTTTCTACACACACATACATACACACATACAGACACAGATATATACAGTTGGGGAATATATCATATGCCTGATTGATAGCAAAATTACTAATCTATAGTGATAGTTTTCCAATTGTTGTGTCCTATGTAACTGAGGTATTTTTGATGGAATATCAAGCTTCAATTTGCATAGATAATGACTTCTAGCGCCAGAATTTTATACAGTAAAAAAAAAAAATCCTTTTGAAATATTGGTACTACCTTGTCTCAAAATTCTTTATTATTTTGGATTCCTCTCTAATTTTGTTTGTTTGTGATTACCTGTGGTGTTCTCATGTATTAGCTACTGCAGTTGCCTAATATCAAGCACATTCTCCAAAGAATAGGGAATTAACAGAATAATGGGGGTGCAACCTTTCTCTTGATACAAATGGCATATGGTCAGTCATTCAGTACATCTGTAACATTTTTCTTTCTTATTCTTTCCAAAGCTTATAGTAGTTGCCCTGTTTCTACTAGAAAAGGTATATTGACTGGCTTATTGAACAGAATGGAGAGTTCAAAAAACTCTATGCATGTATGGTTACATGATTTGTGAAAGTGATGAAAGCAGTAGCATGGAAAAAAGGCTGTTCTTTTTAGTGAGAGGTGTTGGGTCAATTGGATATCCATGAAGAAAAAAGATTCTAATTTTTCCACCTAACTGCACACTAGCATGTTCATATTTGTGTGCACATACACACACACACAAACTCATAATTCCAGATCTAAATTCTTAAAGTAAGACAATAAATCTTTAAAGAAAAATTACAAAATGATTTATTGACCTCAGAGTAAGCAAAGATTTCTCAGATAATAAGCAAAAATTATGTTATAAAAAGAAGAGCATAAATAACTAGTTTTATTGAAATAGAAAAATTGTCTGTGTTAAAAGACACCATTAAGAGAATATAATGACTGGAGAAGATATATTGCAGAAGATAGATTTACATATATATAGATAGATAGATAGATAGATAGATAGTGTGACTGTGGACATATCATATCAGTCATGCCCGACTCTTTGAGACACCATGGACTATTGTAGCCCACCAGGCTCCTCTCTCCATGAGATTTTCCAGGCAAGGATACTGAAGTGGGTTGCCATTTCCTTCTCCAGGGGATCTTCCCAACCCAGGGATCAAACCTGGGTATCCTGCACTGCAGGCAGATTCTTTACCGAGTGAGCTACAAAGGAAGACCTCGTATCAGATAACAGACTCTTATCTTGTGTAAAGAATACCTAACCATCACTTAGAAAATGACACATAAATGGGCAAAAATCTTTGAATGTTTATTTTACCAAGAAGGTATTCCAGTGACCAATTAGTATGTATGGCAAAAACTGACACAATCTATCACTAAAACTATCACAATACTGTAAAATAATTATCCTTCAATTAAATTAATTAATTAAAAAAATTGTAAAACATCTTTAGTCATCAGAAAAATTCAAAATAAAACCAACATCTAATACAACTGATAAGTCTAGAAACATAATGACTGAAGTGTTTGACAATATGCCTGAAATATTCAAGTGCTAGTGAGATTGAGAAATAAATGGAATTTTTATAGCTTTATAACTCATTGGTTGGGATTTCAATTGCTTCACCCACTTTGAAAAACTCTTTTGCAGCATCTACTAAAGCCTACATAGAAACAATGCAGACCTTACTGAATGGGAAGCCCCTAGCCAAAGGTTGTATTTCTCAAGATCTTCCCTAGCTTGTCTTCATTGCATCTAAACCAATAATTGTGCAAAATTTTAGTATAAATTGATGAGAATTATTTTCTCCTAGTCCAGCAGAATATAATTTATTCCCTAAAAAAATTGGTAGACTAAGAATACTATGTTCTGATAAGAACAATCAGAAACACGTGAAAATATATATTAAGTATGCTGAGCCAAGGGGAACAGATATAAGCCTACATAAGGGAAATTTAATTGACTTAGAGTCATGGAAACTTTCCTATAATTCAAGGGTTAATAGTTCATCAATGATATATGGGATATATAGAATCAGTTTTTGGAGGCACTTCTGGAATAGTCCCTTGAAAGTTTCACTCAACAGTGTTCTAATTTTATGTGATGGCGAAGAGAGAGCTCCCTTGTAGAAAGACCCAAAAGAGACGTCAGAGAACTGGACGTCATGTTTACCAGAAAATCCCAGACAACAGATAACTCATTAAGATAGTAAGAAACTAAACCTCCATCATTGGGCAGCTACATGGTGAACTGTCCTTTCTATGTCAGGGTTAGCAGTTCTTAGCAGATATCTACATAGAGTTGGGCTCATTAAGATTGAGTGATGTTCTGAGTGATACTTTTGGGACTTCCTAGGTGGCTCAGTGGTAAAAAGTCCACCTGCCAACGTAGGAGATATAGGAGACTCAGGTTCAATCCCTAGATCAGGAAGATCCCCTGGAGGAAGAAATGGCAACCCACTCCAGTATTCTTGTTTGGAAATTCCAATGGACAGAGGACCTGGTGGGCCACAGTCCATGGGGTTGCAAAGAGTCAGATACAACAGAATGCATGCATCCTTACACACTGTGAATGATACTTGCATAGCAGAAATGCAACATTGACCCTTAACCATTTGAGGTGATATGGACACAAACATCAGAATGGACAGGAAAGCAATCATGGGAACCGTGTGGTCTTGATGTGATGAAACTCAGTACACAAGTCTATGGCATTAATTAATAAATTATAATGCCTTAACCATGAAAAAATGAGTAGGCATTTAGGCAATGGCTTTGCATTTACAAGCAAGAAAGAAAACAAGAGTTTGTGAAAATCAGACTGAGGTCAGTTGTGACAATGGAAAATTATAAATCCTCATCTATTTCTAGATCTGATCCAATTTTAAGATCCATAACCCATATACTGAAAATAATATTAAAAGACCCAGAAATACCACAAAACATCACTATATAAGTATTCTGCCAGTTCTTTCCCAAAGAAATCTGCAACTATTCACCTTACCAACTGTATACTGGGGAAAACTGAATAGCAAAGGCATTAGCATTAAATGGTTATTGGTATAGGGTCTTGATATTAAGAAACTTGATATTAAGAAACATGAATGGTATCATGGCTCCCTAGTTAGACTGGGGTCTAATAGACGCCAGATTCAAATGGAATCCTTGCCCAGGACTATCTAATAGTTTATCCAAGTTCCCAATTGCTATTCCTTTCCCCAGTTCACAAATGCTTAATTGGGATAGATACATTAAGTAAAAAACAGGCTTCCCAGGTGGCTCAGACAGTAAAGAATCTGGCTGCTATGCCAGAAACCTGGGTTCCATCCCTGGGTCTGGAAGATCTCCTGGAAAAAGGAGAAAGAATTCACTGCAGTATTGTTGCCTGGAGAACTCCATGGACAGAGGAGTCTAGAGGACTGAAGTCCCTGGGGTCACAAAGAGTTGGAGATGACTGAGCAACTAACACTATTAAGTAAAAAACAGAACCTTCATATTTGTTCCCTGATATAAGGAAGCCTTAGCAGGAAAATGAGTCATAATCCTCTTCATATAGTGGGGCCACCCTCAGTGACAGAGAGGATGGAAGGATGGTTGTCTCCATCATATCCTCAATCAAAACTAGGTAGATGACACTGAGTGATAAGGACTACCCTGCTGCTGCTGTTAAGTCGTTTCAGTTGTGTCTGACTCTGTGCGACCCCATAGATGGCAGCCCACCAGGCTTCCCCATCCCTGGGATTCTCCAGGCAAGAACACTGGAGTGGGTTTCCATTTCCTTCTCCAATGCATGAAAGTGAAAAGTGAAAGTGAAGTCGCGCAGTCGTGTCCGACTCTAACGACCCCGTGGACTGTAGCCTACCAGGCTCCTCCGTCCATGGGATTTTCCAGGCAAAAGTACTGGAGTGGGTTGCCATTGCCTTCTCCGAGGACTACCCTAGATATCACCAATTAGTTAAATCTTGATTTCAATTTGCTTCCAGTTTTGGGGTATTTGCTAGCACTAACCAACACAACATCTGGTATTCAATGTACAACAACTGGTCTGGTAAACGTATTCCATTTGATCCTCATCACATGAAAGAACCACAGTCCAATTTATTCTGTATGTGAATTTCCCTTCTACATTTTACTATATATTGCAGTCCATAGGAATTCCTATCTGTAACACAGACTGACAAACTACAGCATATGGCCTGAATTTTATGCTTGCAAACTAAGACTGTTTTTTTTTAACATGTTAATGGAGTATAAAAACAAAACAAACCAACAAAAATGTGATAAAGATATCTGTGTCCTGAGAGAACTAAATATGTACTGTCTGGTCCTTTCCAGAAAAACTCTGCCAAATTCCATTCTAAACACTCTAGGAGAATATTGTTCACAGCTACTGATTTTAATAATAAATACACTTATATATGTATTAGGCAGCTTTTTAAAACATCTTTAAGAATCTTAATTAATCCTTGCAAAAATCCACTAAAATGATTTGTGTTACTGTACCTATTTTACTTGTATACTTGATTCAGCAAGAGGGGTTATTTGACTTCGCAAATTCATCTGGCTAATGTTGAAGTCAGGATTAACACCTAGGCACCTGGCTTCATATGCTCTAATGGTCTTTCTATGATTGAAACAATCATTATGTGTTTAATATTCTTATGACCCAGTTGAATTGCTGAGGAAATGTATATGCAAGGTCAGTTGCTCAGTCGTATTGGACTGTTTGAGACCCCATGAACTGTAGCCCACCAAGCTCTTAAGTCTGTGGATGTTCCAGGCAAAAATACTAGAGCAGGTGGCCATTTCCTCCTCCAGGGTATCTTCCCAACCCAGGGATTGAACAAACATCCCCTGCATTGGAGGCAGATTCTTTACTACTTAAGCCACCTGGGAAGTCCAAATGTCTATGACATAGTTTGAAAGCAAATAACATACAAACATTATTTAATCTAAAATGATTCAAACAAGTAAGTGAAAATACGAAATTTTCAAGGAAAGTCACCACATAGTGAACTTCCTGTCCCTTAAATATGTCTCATGAAAACACACATTAGAATTCATTAAATAGGATGTGAAAATAGGTAAAGGAATGAAATTCTTATTACTCCCCCAGCAATACCATAATTTATCATTTTATTTGGTGAGATGAATTGAATGATGAATTGGGCTTATCTCAGTAGGTACATGGAGAAGGCAATGGCACCCCACTCCAGTACTCTTGCCTGGAAAATCCCATGGATGGAGGAGCCTAGTAGGCTGCAGTCCATGGGGTTGCTGAGAGTTGGACATGACTGATCGACTTCACTTTCACTTTTCACTTTCATGCATTGGAGAAGGAAATGGCAACCCACTCCAGTGTTCTTGCCTGGAGAATCCCAGGGACGGGGGATCCTGGTGGGCTGCTGTCTATGTGGTCGCACAGAGTCAGACACGACTGAAGTGACTTAGCAGCAGTAGGTACATATTGCTTCCTTAACTATCTTGTAGACCAAGAACAAATTAGATGTTTAGATCACATTTACATGTATGGAAATCTATAGCTATGATAATGGAGAAAAAGAGGATTCTAGTAACATGAACCTGGGTTTCTTGGGCTCATGGGTATAAAACAAATTGGAAAGTCAATAATCAGTTAAAATATCTAACATCATGGCTAATGAAATTCTTGTTTTCTCATAGGTGCTAAAACGGTGTCCAGGGCCCTTTTACATCTTTAATTTGACACAGTGTTTGAAAGTATACATGATTTTCTATTTTAGGCAGATTATAAAATGGCAAAAAACCCATTTAAGGTACATTGGAATGATAATTTATTTGTTCTTATAATTAATTTATTGTTTTGGTGGGAGGATGTTTTAATGTATATAATTCCATCTGTTTTATTCTGAGTTAAATTTTGTAAGTGACTTTAGAAGCTCTGTCGAAATCAACACATAATAGGCCCTATCATAACAAGAGTACCAGCATATAAACCAAGTTCTAATTTAGAAGAAAATAAAGTCTGTAGGTGAAATATATTTGTAAGGATAGTAGATAAAGCTACAGATTACAAAATTGCCTGATTAAGAGTTGTCTAATAGATATGCAACCTCAGACAGTGCAAAAAGTTGGCAAATATTTGTTTATTAGAACTATGTCACTGTCTAATTTGAAGGCTAGACTGTTTTCAATTTTACTCTGCTGCCATGAAAGAAAATAGTTCTTTTTTTTCCCCTCAATTCTTCAATCCCTTTCTCACAAAGATTTTTACTCATCCTATGATTTTTATAGTTTATATTTGGCAAAATAATTCTTGACATATGACATTGAATTAAAGTGATTATACCTCTAACCTCTCCAAGATAGTTTAAAATATTAGTATTGTTCTTTACATTATTTTTCATTATTTGTTGTAGAAAATGCTCTTTAAAGTCAAAAGCCTCTAATATCTCTTATGGTATTTTAAACTCTTTAGAGATTTTATTGTAACACATTATGAAGGAAAGCAAATAGAAAATAGAATTGGTTAAAAATGAGGAGCAATTTTTTCATGAACCATTGAGGAGAATTCTGAAGAACTCTTCAAATTCTGAAGCAATATTATTTTCTTTGAAGAAAGGTCTTCATAAGAAAAAACAGAAAAAGGTCCTTAGGGAAGGTCAAGATTTAATATATTAATGCCCAGGGCTAGCAAGCTTTCTCTGTTCTGAGAGTGACATTGAAATTAGCAGAATCATCAGACTTCAAACCTGGGAGCCATTAATAAAAACAGAGATAAGCAGACCATTTAGATGACAAAGCACCAGTGGGCTTTTTTTTTTTTTTTTTTCCTGCACACTGAAAAACCTTGAGACATAATCGTAATTCCAGTCTGGGAATGCAGAAATTTAGAGTTAAGTCTGAAAGTGAAAATGAACGTCACTCAGTTGTGTCTGACTCTTTGTGACCCCACAGACTATACAGTCCACAGAATTCTCCAGGCCAGAATACTGGAGTGGGCAAGATCCCCTTCTCCAGGGGTCTTCCCAACCCAGGGATCAAACCCCGGTCTACTGCATTGCGGGTGGATTCTTTACCAGCTGAGACATGAGGGAAATCCAAGAACGCTGGAGTGGGTAGCCCATTCCTTCTTCAGAGAATCTTCCCAACCCAGGAATTAAAACGGGGTCTCCAGATTCTTTACCAACTGAGCTAGTAGGATGAGTTAAGTCTAGGTTCATTATAGAAAATTAAGTAAAAAAAAAGAAAGGTAGATTTGAATGCCCATTTTTTATTATTCTTATTTTATCTCATGTATTAATGTCTATTTGTTCACCTATAATTTATCTAAACATATTGATATTAATTTTCTTTCTCATATTTACATTTATATTTGGACAATTGAACAATGTGTCTAGCACAGAGTAAGTTGTACCTATTATTGTTATAGTATTTTTATACTATTATTGTGAACAGTTTAAAAGTTATTCACTAAAAAGTGAAACATAAAAAAATCACAAATTTGATTACTTCTGCTTTTCCTTTATTGATAATTGCACAAACTTGGGAATGTATCATTAAAAACAGGCTAGTAAATCTGAATTACAGACCCATGTATTTTCTGATAGTCTAAGAAAACCCACCAGGTGCGACTTAGTAGGTGCTGTGTGGCAATTATAAATCTTCACTTGCTATTTCATATTTTATTGGAAATACATTGTATGTGACCATTATCTGATATTCGGTTCCATATTTGAGGGAGCAATTTGGTTTTAGTCTTTTCATTTTCTTCCTCATGGTTTTCATTTTTTCGTTATTGCAGTCTTTTATGTTCAGCTGTTTTGAATCTGTTTTCCTTCCTGCCTGAAATCCTGAAGCCAGTTCACTGACCTGCAAACCTTATTAAACTGCACACGTCTTTTAATCATAAACCTAACACTTTTGCTGACACACTGTCTTCTCACAGGCATAAATTACTCTTAGATGATTTAAAGAAATAGGTTTCCCTAACAGTGTTTGCTTTTGCATTTTTTTTTTCAAATGCAAACTATAGATGACTGGTAAGTGTCAAAATCAAAGCCCATATCGTTAGCACAAGCTTTTAATGCTCTATTTCAAAAGAGCCAGAGGAAAGTACAAAAAATAATATCCTAGTTCTACTTCCCCTTTTTGTTAAATTACTCATGTTCAAATAAGCATCTTGTGTTGTTTTAGACATTTGACACCTATCTGCATAAAAGATATCTGAGACATCATCTAAGTTCTGATATTATTTTCTACTCTGGGAGTTTAAAGGATCTTAAACTGGCTTCTTGAAGATTCATGTGAAGGCAGTCTCACCCAAAGATGACAATTGAGTCCTCTGATTTTGAAGTGCCAAAACCTTTCAGCAAGGTGAAGGGACAGTGACACTGTAAAGTAAGTGTCAAGACACAGTGTCTACTGACATTTGAATTTTTGATTTAGCTATGCAGTGTTCAGTGGAAGACAGCTTCATTTCTTCATAAGAAATGACTTTTTATCCATCTCTATAGCAATACATGGTCCAAGTGTACATGCAGTTGATAGATTGTTCAAGGATTGAGTAAGCATTTTAGGAATTAGTTCTGCCCATTCTCCTTCTACTTTGCTCACCTTCTTGTCCTAAAAATCCAAATAAACAAAAAAGTCTTGTCGCATCCATTAGCAGTTGAATAGGAACATTTGGGGCTTCCAAAGTCGCTCAGTGGCTTAAAACCTACCTACCAATGCAGGAGACACAGGTTCGATCCCTGGGTTGAGATGATCCCCTGGAGAAGGAAATGACAACTCACTCCAGTATTCTTGCTTGAGAAATTTCATGGACTGAGGAGCTTGGCAGGTTTCAGTCCACGGGGTCGCAAAAGACTAGGATACAAGTCAGTGACTAAACAAAAACAGTGAAGGAAATTTTAAAGGGAGAAGATGACTAGGTAGGAATCCTCCATAAAATAGTTCTGTTAAGAGTTTTGGAGGCTGAAAGCACTGGCTAAAATGAACTAAATGGGCTTTACCTCTATATGTGCTAATGCTATTGAACTCTTACCACAATATATGCTAACTCTGAAGTTTACAGAAGTGAGATTAAACATTTATGTGCTGACCATGTTACATTAGAAGCATTAATTCTAAGCTGTTAAAATTTTTAAGTGCCTGGAGTGTTTAGTGTGAGGATACTGAATTATTGTTTTTTTTTTTTTTCTTTTCATTGCACTTTAGTGATAACAGATATTCTATGAAATGGCGAGAAAACTTGGAGAAAATTCTGTGTATTCATGAAGTATTTTGCACAAGTAAATTAAGTTTTATGGTCTTTTAACATACATTTCTGAGTTGGATTAAAACTACTATTTATATGGTCTAGAAAAAAGTATTCTATGCATGTTGCTGTGTTAGCCCCTGAGTCATGTCTGACTCTTTGCAGCACTATGGTCTAACCATTGAATTCTCTAAGCAAGAATATTAAAGTGGATTACCATTCCCTTCACCAGGGGATCTTCCTGACCCAGGGATTGAACCTGGGTCTCCTGCATTGCAAGCAAATTCTTTCCCATCTGAGCTACCAGGGATATGCATATGATATCCCAGATGAGCCCAGCTTTGATTTCCCAAGTGCTGCTACTGGTAAAGAATCTGCTTGCCAATGCAGGAGACTTAAGAAGAGATGGGTTTGATCCCTGGGTCAGGAAGACCTCCTGGAGGAGGGCACTAGCAACCCATTGCAGTCTTCTGGCCTGGAGAATCCCCTGGACAGAGGAGCCTGGCCAGCTATAGTCCATGGGGTTGCAGAGTTGCACTCAACCAAATTGACTTAGCACAAGATGTCCACTGCTCATGAACCACCCCCTTGTACTCGCCCACCAACCCATACATGCCACTTACATGCAGTACCTGTTTGAGTGTCATTTGAGAACAATTCAGTAGGTTGTTTCTGTCATGTCCCTGACTGTGTCTTCAAGAAATGTTTTATCTGTTAACTGTACTCTTTGTTCTTCAATGTTTGAATCATATTGGAAACAGAATTACTTGGTACTATCTGGGTTTGTTTTTGAATCCTTCAATATTAGACTTGGAAAATTTTCCTACACCATTCTGATTTTTAGTTATCTCATCCTAAACTTAGAATAATAGTAGCACTCTCAAAATTAGAATTAAAGGCACTCATTTATGGACCCATTGCAGGCCCTGGACTATAATAAGTGACAAACACCAGTTCCGTCATTTGTCTTTAAAAATCAGTTATAATGTTATCAATTAGGCATATAAAGAGAAATAGTTTTCTCAATATATTGTAGCATATTTTAATATTTTTGATGTGTAGGACTAACGCAAGATTCACATGAAAAAAAATTTTGCTCTGTGCTGCCTATTTCTTAAAACACTACTACACCAACCCTGCCCAACCCCAACAGCAGCTGGAGAGGTTTTGTTAAAATGACAAACTGCTTAACTCTTATTCCTTTAATCCTATCCTAAAACTTTGATATTTAATAAGGGACATTCTCCTCAACATGTTCCTTTAAGTACTCCTAAGATTCACAGCAATGGACCTGCCCACTTTCACTCCGGAGGGTACCCTTCTCTAATAGTACTATTTTGTATGATTTTCATGAACACTGCCATTTGTCATGGTCTCTTCTCTATGAACACAGTAACAGTTTCAGCAGTTTAGTTTCTGGTTTTTCTTATGCTGTTATTAATAAACTGAGTTGTAAATGAGCATTCTTAGCCCTTTCAATGTGCTAGAAAACTCACCATATGCTATATAGATTTTTTTTTTTTAAAGATCATACTCTTTTCCTAAAACTTTTATTAAATCAAATTCTATATTAAAACCTGGTTTCTTGAGAGTAATGCTTTGCAGAGTCACCATCTCCTCATCTACATAATACAAAATCAAAGGAAATGGCAAAGTCTTGCCTGGAGAATCCCATGGACAAAGGAGCCTGGCAGGCTACAGTCCATGGGGTCGCTAGAGTCGGACATCAGTGAGCGACGTCACTTTCACTTTTCACTTTTATGCATTGGAGAAGGAAATGGCAACCCACTCCAGTGTTCTTGCCTGGAGAACCCCAGGGACGGGGGAGCCTGGTGGACTGCTGTCTATGGGGTCGCACGGAGTTGGACACAACTGAAGTGATTTAGCAGCAGCAGCAACAGCAGCAGCAGACTGACTAACACACACACAATACTAAAAATATCAGCATACAATAGCTGTTAAAGTTAAAGCTCAAGAATAAGTTCTTTTAAAAATCTTTATTTATTTTTGGCCATGCTGGGTCATTGTTGCTGCATGGACTTCCCTATTTGCGGCACGCAGGGGCTACTCTTCATGGAGGTGCCCAGGCTTCTCACTGCAGTGGCTTCTCTTTTTGTGCAGCATGGGCTGTAGGCTCTAGGTGCACAGGCTGCAGTAGTTGTGGCTTCCAGGCTCTAGAGCACAGGCTCAGTAATTGTGGTACATGGGCTTAGTTTCTCCACAGCATGTGGGATCTTCCAAAATCAGGTTTGAACCTGTGACTTCTGCATTAGCAGGTGGATTCTGAGTCAAAAAGGAAGTCCTAGAATATTTTCTAATTGATCAGCAGCAATGTTTATTATTATTGTTGTTATTCACTAAATCATTACATATTTTTCAATCTGGAAATACCAAATGTAGGAGAGAATTTAAGGCAAATATGTAGGAAATTATAATTTGCAGTGCTATGAAGTTGTGGTTTCTTAGCAGCCATACAAAATCAGGAAATTTAGCCCAGGGATTTGAATTAATTTCTGTCTTTCCTCTTCAAAATTCTTTAAAAAAAACGAAATTAACACCTAGGCTGCCAGCAATTAATAGTCCCTTTTCCCCTGTAGAAACAACAGTGTGTCCCATTATGGAAACCTTATTGGAAGTAATTCTAAGTTATAGTTAATATTATCCAGAATTTAATTCCGTAGCTGACCATTTATAAAAGTGTAATGAATTAATTAAAACTAAATAATTCAAATTTTATAATTATACAAAGTTTCCTTAGGCAGGAGTCAATGTTCTAATTGCACAAATGAACAGGAAAGCAGCTACACAGATATTTTCAAGAACTATAGCTGAATGAGTCTGAGAAAAACGCTAAGATGCTAAACTAAATACTTAAGCAGCATAATTCAGTAGAATGTGGTAGAACTAAGAGACCAATAATTTAACATCGTTGTTTAGTTCGCTAAGTCATGTCTGACTCTTTTGTCACCCTATGCACTGTAGCCCGCCAGGCCCTTCGGTCTAAAATAGTGAAGCAGGTTGCCATTTCCTTGCCCAATAACTTAGCAATTCTATTTATATCATTATTTGCTGATGCAAACTTTTCCCAATAAGACTAGAAAAAATTGGAAGAAATTAAGTCCAATAATATATTTACCTTAAAAATGTAACTGAATAATGCTTACTTTTTATTCATTATTGTAAAAATAATAATTTGGTGTTGTTTTGCTGTGCTTAGTCATTCAGTCATGTCTAACTCTTTGCAACCCATGGACTGTTGCCTGCCAGGCTCCTCTGTCAATGGGGATTCTCCAGGCAAGAATACTAGAGTGGGTTGCCATTCCATTCTCCAGGGGATCTTCCCAACCCAGGGATCAAACCCAGGTCTCCTGCATTGCAGGCAGATTCTTTACCAGCTGAACTACCCAGGAAACCCTAAAATGCCATACTTTGTGTTGAAAACATGGGACTATAGTTCTCCAATGTCAGTTTTTGAAAGTAGATTATATATTCAAATATAATCATTTTTATATACATAAATATGAAATTCACTTTCTTTTTAGCAATTAGTTTGTCTATCCTATTTTTTATAGAATTATCTGAAGCATGCTAGAAAGATGAAGTGAATAATTGTTCCTTCTTTGCCAGAGATTTAGTGCTTGCTTCTTAATTATGTCTTTAAGTCTTAATGACAGTGTCATATTGAATTCTTTTGAAGTCATGATATCAAAATGCACAGGATCTTCAGGCATTATGCTTTATTTTACAGTATAAAGTTTATATGGCAGTTGAGGTTCAGTGGAAAACAGAGTACCTTATTCCAAAAATGCATATGAACCAATGATAATGAGAATAAACTGACAAAAAGCAGTGAGATGTAGAAGTCAAGTTTATTGTCTTTTCTTTTTAGATTTCTTCCCAATAATTGATGACATTTTTATTATTAAAAATTGAAATGACACAAATTTATAAAGTAAATGCAGAGTATAAGATATATACTGAGAGGTAAGAATTCAATAACTATAAATGAATTTTAAAATGCATTTGACTTAATTCAGTTCAGTTCAGTAGCTCAGTCGTGTCTGACTCTTTGTGACCCCATGGATTGCTGCATAGCAGGCTTCCCTGTCCATCACCAACTCCCACAGCATGCTCAAACTCTTGTCCATCAGGTCGGTGATGTCATCCAACCATCTCATCTTCTCTTATCCCCTTCTCTTCCTGCCTTCAAACTTTCCCAGGATCAGGGTCCTTTCCAATGAGTCAGTTCTTCGCATCAGGTGGCCAAAGTATTAGAATTTCAGCATCAGCGTCAGTCCTTCCAGTGAATATTCAGGACTGATTTCCTGTATTTGACTAGTGATTATTTAAATATACTTTGACCATAAGTAGTTTTGTTTTTCCAAATAGATTGCTAACAAACTTTTAGATATCTTTTTTCCTCCCTGTTTGTGTCACCCAAAATTCATATGCTGAAACTCAATCACCAATGTGAAGGTATTAGGAAGTGGAGGCTTGGAGGTGATTAGGTCACGAGGGCAGACCCCTCATGAATGAGATTGTTGTTGTTGTTTAACCACTAAGTCATGTCGGACACTTTTGCAACTCCATGGACTGTAGCCCACCAAGCTTCACTGTCCGTGAGATTTCCAAGGCAAAAATAATGGAATGGGTTGTCATTTCCTTCTACAGGGGATTGTTCTAACCCAAGGATTGAACTTGTATCTCTTGCATTGGCAGCAGATTCCTTGCCACTTAGTCACCAGAGAAGCCCCATGAATGGGGTTAGTGCTCTTAGAAAAGAGGATCAAGGGATCTCCCTTATCACTTCTGCCATGTGAGGCTAACAGTGAAAAGACAGCTGTCTAGGAAATGGGCTTTCTGGCATCTAGAATTTTGAGAAATATATTTCTGTTTTTTATAAACCACCTAGGCTGAACATTTTGTTATAGAATTCGAACTGACATTCCTCTATCTGTACCCTTGGATCACTGTAACCACCTTAATCTTAATCTCTTTGCTTCTAACTGCATTACCTGTCCCACATGCTATATAGACTGTTAGGCTAGACATAGCCCTTTTTAGGTTTTATACCCTTTCACCCTTGCCCTTTTCTCTTTTTACTGATTTATAATAATAATATTCAAACACTGAGTCACCCACAAACCACCACAGGGGAGAGTGATGGAATGTGAATGCTACTCTGAGGATAGTGGAGGCATCCAGGTATTCTCAGGGGCAGTGTACGATGTAGGCAGAGAGGATGGATGGGGATCCTAGCTTGGACTCTCATTGCTGCTTGCTGATTGACAGAGCAGGAAAGGGGATGAGAATGAATGAGTAAAATTGTTATCCCCAAAAGAGAATAGCATTTAGCTTATAGAGGGGGTCACAGTATGTATTTCATGCAGACTAAGGCTGGAAGTTGGGCGTCCCAGGTGGCTCATTGGTAAAGAATCTACCCACCAATATGAGACTCGGGTTCAGTACTGGGTTGGGAAGATCCTCTGGAGAAGGGCATGGAAACACACTCCAGTATTCTTGCCTGGAGAATCTCATGGACAGAGGAGACTGGCAGGCTACAATCCACAGGGTTGCACAGAGCTGGACACACTTGAAGCAATTTAGAACACATGCAAATGTCCCTTTCATCCCTGCTAACTTTCTGATATTTTTAATTTCTCTGCTATATTTGGTTCTGATGCTTGTTCTTTCTTCTCAAATTGCACTTTTTGCCTTTGGCATGGCTTATAGTTTTTTCTTTAAGCCTGGGCATGATATATTGGGTAAAAGGAGCTGCTGCAAATAAATCTTTCGTGAAATGGCAGTGAGATGTGGTGGAGGTGGAGTGTTGTGTAGTCCTACAAATAGGTCCAGGTGTTTTAGTGAGCTGACAGCTGAATTTGATAGGTGTTTCTCAGTTTTTGTTTTTTTTTTTTCCTCCTCTTGCTTTAGTGGGACAGGATGGCTACAATATGCTTACGTTGTGTACTACCCTTTCCCCTAATGAAACATCAGGTCTGATTAAGGGTTCCCAGATGGCTCAGGTGATAAAGAAACTGCCTGCCAATGCAGGAGACTAAGAGACACGGGTTTGATCCCTGGGTTGGGAAGATCCCCTGGAGAAGGACATAGCAACCCACTCGTTTTCTTGACTGAATTATACCATGGACAGAGGAGCCTGGTGCACTATGTTTCATAGGGTCACAAAGAGTGAAAGTGAAAGTAGCTCAGTCATGTCCAACTCTTTGCAACCCCATGGACTATACAGTCCATGGAGTTCTCCAGGCCAGAATACTGGAGTGGGTAGCCTTTTCCTTCTCCAGGGGATCTTCCAAACCCAGAGATTGAACCCAGGTCTCCCACATTGCAGGCGGATTCTTTACCAACTGAGCCACAGGGGAAGCCCAAGAATACTGGAGTTGGTAGCCTATCCTTTCTCCAGCAGATCTTCCCGACCCAGGAATTGAACCCGAGTCTCCTGCATTGCAGGTGGATTCTTTAACAACTGAGCTATTAGGAAAGCCCAGGGTCACAAAGAGTCATACACAACTGAAATGAATTAACATGCAATCAGGCAGCTTTGATTAAACCCCAGCAGGTGAGGCTCTGTATCACTAGTTTCTCCAGAGGACAGGCCTTATGAAGAAGAACACAGAGCTCTGAAGTATTTCAAAATGGTTCCTTTTCCTTTTCTCCAGCTGGAAACAGGAGTTGTTCTCTGATATTTAGTGTGAGAACCTAGATGACCTCCGAGTGGCAAATTTCACAATAATGTTGGGCTCCCCTAGGCTGAGTCCCCTGTTGTTTTTAAATTTCAAAGCTATCCACACTGAACCTCCAGCAATTTGTCAGTTTCAGTCCAGATTTTCCTAACACAGTGTCGGTTCTTCCAGCAGGTACAGTCGTTTGTGTCAGCTCTGGTGAGTCATAACTCCAGGTATTTATCTGTTTCTTTTCAATTCAGGGGGTAAGCAATTTGTCCTCTGTGCTCCTTTATCTTATGGATCCAAGAATAACTGTTGATTTTTCATTCTGTTCAGTTTTTTACTTGTTGTTAGGATATGATGATGACTTCTAAGCTCCTTTTAAGCAGAACTGGAAACCAACTATAAAATATATATACTTATATATATATATATATATAATAAATACTCACATATATATATATATATATATATATATATATAGAACAGTTCAGTTCAGTTCAGTCGCTCAGTGTGTCCGACTCTTTGTGACCCCATGGACTGCAGCACTCCAGGCCTCCCTGTCCATCACCAACTCCCGAAGCTTGCTTAAACTCATGTCCATTGAGTTGGTGATACCATCCAGCCATCTCATCCTCTGTCATCCCCTTCTCCTCCTGATTTCAATCTTTCCCAGCATCAGAATCTTTTCCAATGAGTCAGCTTTTTGCATCAGGTGGCCAAAGTATTGGAGTTTCAGCTTCAACGTCAATCCTTCCAATGAATATTCAGGACTGATTTCTTTTAGGATGGACTGGTTGGATCTCCTTGCAATCCAAGGGACTCGCAAGTCTCCTCCAACACCACAATTCACAAGCATCAATTCTTTGGTGCTCAGCTTTCTTTATAGTCCAACTCTCACATCCATACATATTGGAAAAACCATAGCCTTGACTAGACAGACCTGTGTTGGCAAAGTAATGTCTCTGCTTTTTAATATGCTGTCTAGGTTGGCCATAATACTTCAAGTTATATATAATACTTCAATATATTATATTAAATATAATATAATGCTTCAAAGTCACACTGTTAAGATTCAATTCAAATTTGATTTTGTATTCTATTCAGATCTCTGATATTTTAATCTTTTTTTTTTTAATGTTCAAATATTTCTCCTTGAGAACTATTTCATGAATCTTAAATTTGATAAGGCAGAAATTTAGTACAAATATTGGACTGGCCAAAAAGTTTTGAGTATTACCATAAGTTTTTTGGGACTTCCTGGTTGGCACCATGGTAAAGAATCCGCTTGCCAGTGCCAGAGATGCGAGAGATGCAGGTTTGATCCTGGGTTGGGAAGATCCTGTGTAGAAGGAAATAGCAACCTACTCCAGTATTTTTGCCTGAGAAATCCCATGGACAGAGTAGCCTGGTGGGCTACACTCCATGGTGTAGCAAATAGTTGGCCATGACTGAGTGACTAATCACCCACACAAGTAGATCATAGCAAACCTGAGTCATGACAGTGACAGAAACTGAGATTAGAAAGTTTGCAAAGATATTTCACACTCTGCAAAGAGACTCATTCTTTACCTTTCAGTCAGTAGCAACTATGTTAGAGACTGCAAAAATTGAGAAAGTTATGACTAGAGTCATAACCCAATGGAATATTATAAAATTAAAAGAGAAAATAGACCAGAGAATAATGAAGAGATACATTTAATACATTTATTAAAATAGTTGTGGTTTTGTAACCAAAGATGGGATTCAGTTGCTTACCACTCAAAAGCCAATAAGGGGACCAGATAGGTGAAATGGAAAGTTCGCTCTATTTTGGATGCCAGCAACCTGAGGAAAGGGTGAGCTCCTGTCCAAAAGCAACTCTACCACCACAACTGACAATCAGTGGGCAAGAGCTTTTACAGGCTGAGGGAGAGATCTAAATGCAGAGACAGCACAGTCAATTCTGACATTCATCTTGAACTTGGTCCTTGATGGTCTGATCAATGCCATCTTGGTTGTTTTAAGTGTAGATAATCTTCATTTCAAGGATCAGTTTGTTCCCACATCCTTAGGCCAATTCTTAGAATTGTAGCAGCTTATGTCATGGCTATAGTCTGGTCATCTCATTGTTAACTTTGTCCACCTGGTACGAGTTTCAGTATCTATGCTAAATGCTAAGTCGCTTCAGTCATGTCTGACTCTGTGCGACCCCATAGATGGCAGCCCACCAGGCCCCCCATCCCTGGGATTCTCCAGGCAAGAACACTGGAGTGGGCTGCCATTTCCTTCTCCAATGCATGAAAGTAAAAAGTGAAAGTGAAGTCATTCAGTTATGTCCAACTCTTAGTGACCTCATGGACTGCAGCCTACCAGCTCCTCCATCCATGGGATTTTCCAGGCAAGAGTACTGGAGTTGGTGCCATTGCATTCTCATTCAGTATCTGTAAGACAGCTTAAAAGATAAGGCTCCAAATATTATCTATAGCCCTTGAGAAGGAACTAAGGTCTTGACTATACTTAATGACTACATTATTACTGTTTGGTTTCTTTCGTTTTGCTTTTTTTCTGCATGTTCTCATTTCTTAAGTGAGATTAAAATATTATTGGGCTAAAGTTTTTCCACAGACAAAAGGGAGGCAGAGGACTTGGGGGACAAGTACCATAGAGTCCTGCTACATTTCAGTATGGAATAAAGATAACCTGGTAAGTCAATGGCAGTAGGAATTAACAAAACAGGGAAGAATCAAGAGATATGTATGAGTGATTTGGCCTGAAAGTGATGACCATTTGTGCTTTATTAGATCAGTGTATTGATCGTTAATAGTAAACAAATATATTCAAAAATATAACTCACTATATTATTGTTAGTATACACAATCATTTGAAACGTTTTAAGTGAATTTTAGGTATCTTTTACTGCATCCATTTCAAGTAATATTCTATTATCTTAAATTTTTGAAGCAGGCAGTAGTACCCATTTGTTCAGTTCAGTCACTCAGTCATGTCCAACTGTTTGTGACCCCAAGAACCGCAGCACACCAGGCCTCCCTGTCCATCACCAACACTTGGAGTTTACCCAAATTCATGTCCTTCGAGTTGGTGATGCCATCCAGCCATCTCATCCTCTGTTGTCCCCTTCTCCTCTTGCCCCCAATCCCTCCCAGCATCAGTGTCTTTTCAAATGAGTCAGCTCTTCACATAAGGTGGCCAAAGTATTGGAGTTTCAGCTTAAACATCAGCCCTCTCCCAGGGCTGATCTCCTTCAGGATGCACTGGTTGGATCTCCTTGCAGTCCAAGGGACTCTCAAGAGTCTTCTCCAGAACCACAGTTCAAAAGCATCATTCTTCAGCACTCAGCTTTCTTTATAGCCCAACTCTCACATCCATACATGACCAATGGAAAAACCATAGCCTTGACTAGATGGACCGTCGTTGGCAAAGTAATGTCTCTGCTTTTGAATATGTTGTCTAGGTTGGTTGTAACTTTCCTTCCAAGGAGTAAGCATCTTTTAATTTCATAGCTGCAATCACCATCTGCAGTGATTTTGGAGCCCAGAAAAATAAAGTCAGCCACTGTTTCCACTGTTTCTCCATCTATTTGCCATGAAGTGATGGGACCAGATGCCATGATCTTAGTTTTCTGAATGTTGAGTTTTAAGCCAACGTTTTCACTCTCCTGTTTACTTTCATCAAGAGGCTCTTTAGTTCTTCTTCACTTTCTGCCATAAGCCTGGTGTCATCTGCATATCTGAGGTTATTGATATTTCTCCCGGCAATCTAGATTCCAGCTTGTGCTTCTTCCAGCCCAGCATTTCTCATGATGTACTCTGCTGCTGCTGCTGCTGCTGCTAAGTCGCTTCAGTCATGTCCAACTCTGTGCGACCTCAGAGACAGCAGCCCACCAGGCTCCCCCGTCCCTGGGGTTCTCCAGGCAAGAACACTGGAGTGGGTTGCCATTTCCTTCTCCAATGCATGAAACTGAAAAGTGAAAGTGAAGTCTCTCAGTTGTTTCCGACTCCTAGTGACCCTATGGACTGTAGCCTACCAGGCTCCTCTGTCCATGGATTTTCCACACAAGAGTACTGGAGTGGGTTGCTATTGCCTTCTCCGGATGTACTCTACATATAAGTTAAATAAGCAGGGTGACAATATACAGCCTTGACATACTCCTTTTCCTATAGATAAGCAAATTAGTTTAATGATTAAATTAACTAAGATCACATTTTAGATTGAAAATTCAAACCATTTTGAAGAGTCAAGCAAGTTCAGTTGTTCTGGAGTCTATGTTTTTTTGATTCAATAAAGCAATATATAATTACTTAAATATTTGTATAGTTAGCAAGTGGCAAGAATATGAAGTAGTGAGATGGCTGAGAGGCAAGAAAAAGAATTCTGTTAGAGGATAAATGCTAGATATATATTGAAATAAGCTATTTGATTTTTTAAATAGATGGTTAATGTAAATAACTCTGTCTACCCTCAGTCAAAGGTGACTTTACATGCAGATATTTATACTTTTTAAAATATAAACATATTATCCCATAATGTTTACAGAACAGAAAAGATAATTATACAAGGTTGAATTTTACTCATAATTTTAGGATTTGAAGAATATTCTGTAAAGAAAGGATTTTCTTGTTTTTGCCACCTTAAAACCTTCATGATATCTAAAATACTTGCACTATTGTTTATACTCATTATATCTCAAGGACATTTATAAATAGAAAATTAATTGCATAGGGAAAAAGCCCTATTAGTATGTGTTATGTTATCTGTATCATTTCTTTAGTTATTGATATAAATAAATATATTTGGTTCCAAAATGAATCTACATGTGCAATTACACTGACCAAGGAATAAACCATAAATGGAACTACAGAAATATCAGAATTAATGAGTTTTTATAAGCATGTATTCATTCTATTCTAATTCATATAAGAAATGAAGGCCTAAAAGGATCAGTAACCTGTTCTAGTCAAACTTGAATGATTTTCAGAGTCACAACACAAGACTTCTGGTACTGTTTCATAATGATAAATCAATAATTTTGTATAATATCTTAACATATTATTTCCACACACACAAAAACAGTTGCTTAATCCTTTGAAAAAGGAGTAGAAGGTATAAAAAAACTTGAACTGACATCTAAAACAAACCAAAAAAAAAAAACAAATTGATTGATATATTTAAAGCGATGTTGCAGCATTGGTTATGACAAAAGTAGGAACATACATTTATCTTCATGTCCATTTATTTATCCCTCATAAGTTTATTTTCTGTAGATACTGAAAAATGAGAGCAAAGAGTTAAGCCAGACAATTAATGAAGTGGAATTGAAGTGGAATGGAAGTCCTGTGTATATAACATTGTCAGAATATAAGGTGTAACTCAAGGGCAATTGACAAATACATTTTTATTATTGTTTCTACCTATTCTTTAGGGCAAGAGGGTTGGGATATTTTTCAATTTCTCTTTATAGCAGAATCTCAGTTAGACAATAGACCCTAATAACCATGCTTCTGAGCAAAAAGCGAATTGCACTCACAACATCCTGACATAGAAGTCAAGAGGCAGCAGGTGGACAGGAAATACTACAGTGTGCCAGGGAGAAACTGCACTTCAGTGACCACAACTGCATATGCAAAATAAGTGAAAAGATGCATGCAATAGAATATGACTGGACCAGTTTCAATTCTGTTAATCAGACAGCATTCATGCTTCAATGCTGCAACAATTAACCACTCCATCATGCTTATTGATTGTACAGATGATGCCATGGTGTTCCTGTTAAACATAAAATGGGGTAGGCTATGTGCCACCAACACAGATGTCATTACAATAATGTCCTCTTAATGGTAAAATTTTTAAATGTAATATTCTTTTGCCTTCAGAAGAAATATATTATGAAAATCATTACTAGTCTTTAAAAGGTCAATACAGTCATTTTCACATTATTCCTGCCACTGAGTTTCTTGTGCCTGATATCATCAAGTAATATTGTTTTATTTTCTTAAAGACTCAATTTCTACATGTAGTATCACATTTAGTTTTGATCTTGATAGTTTCTTCATATTGGTGATTTTATTATGTAAATGTATACACACATATGTAGATCTATTTATATCAGTATAAAAGTAGGTTATATATCAACTACATTACACTGGTTAAAGTTTCTGAAAAGTTCTTTGTATTGCTATTAGCTATTCAAAAAAGGATTTATATAAAAGCAGAACTGCAATCATGCTGCCCAAGTTTTAAATCAAAGTGATTTTAAAACAAAGCCAAGCCTTCTGCTTGATGTTTGCTTTTCTTACCATTACCATCAATAACAATTTATCCACAGTGAAAAGTGTGCTATTAGTCACCTCTGAAAATTAACCACTTGTTCAGTCTAATGACATTTTTACAGAATTGCCAAGGATCATTTGTTTACTCCTGCCCTCGATTAAGCTGACTACTTTCTCAAGCCTAAATGCCTATCATTTAGCCAAAATGATAGAAGCTAATAGTACAGAATTTATATATAAAGAATTAATTTAAAATCTGTAATTCCAAATGACAGGAAAACGAGTGAAAAAGTTGGCTTAAAACTCAACATTCAGAAAACGAAGATCATGGCATCCGGTCCCATCACTTCATGGGAAATAGATGGGGAAACAGTGGAAACAGTGTCAGACTTTATTTTTCTGGGCTCCAAAATCACTACAGATGGTGACTGCAGTCATGAAATTAAAAGACGCTAACTCCTTGGAAGGAAAGTTATGACCAACCTAGATAGCATATTCAAAAGCAGAGACATTACTTTGCCAACAAAGGTCCATCTAGTCAAGGCTATGGTTTTTCCTGTGGTCACGTTTGGATGTGAGAGTTGGACTGTGAAGAAGGCTGAACACCGAAGAATTGATGCTTTTGAACTGTGGTATTGGAGAAGACTCCTGAGAGTCCCTTGGACTGCAAGGAGATCTAACCAGTCCATTCTGAAGGAGATCAGCCCTGGGATTTCTTTGGAAGGAATGATGCTAAAGCTGAAACTCCAGTACTTTGGCCACCTCATGTGAAGAGTTGACTCATTGGAAAAGACTCTGATGCTGGGAGGGATTGGGGGCAGGAGGAGAAGGGGACGACAGAGGATGAGACGGCTGGATGGCATCACTTACTCAATGGACATGAGTCTGAGTGAACTCCAGGAGTTGGTGATGGACAGGGAGGCCTGGCATGCTGTGATTCATGGGGTCACAAAAAGTCGGACACGACTGAGTGACTGATCTGATATATATATATATATATATATATATATATACACACACACATACATATATAGAGAAGGAAACGGTAGCCCACTCCAGTATTCTTGCCTGAAGAATCCCATGGACTGTAGCCTGTCAGGCTCCTCTGTCCATGGGGTAGCAAGAGTTGGGCACAACTTAGTGCCTAAACCACCACCACTAACCATATGTATATATACATACATATATTGCTTTTGCTTTCTTTTTTCCTTCTTTTTTTTTTTTTTTGGTCTGTTTTTCCTAAGAAGCAAGAGTGAATGATCAACACACCCTTTTGTTTGGTTTGAAAAAATAGCCGCTTTTCACTTCTTCGTTAAATCTCAGACACCTCTCTTGATTGAATAGGCAATGAAAGTCTATGGCTTTTAGTGCTCCAACCAGGAAATGTGTTGATCGCAATTTACTACAACCTATGTTTCTTCTTTCCTAGTGCAAGATTCAGAGACAGGCTCAGAAGGTGATTAGAAAATAAGGGGCAAAGCTTTCAGAGGGTTTCTATGTTATAGTATGATTTTTATAGATCCAAGGGTTCTGAATTATCTGGTCTTGTAAGGAAGTATAGCTGATATACTAGAATAAAGCTTGTAGTCATATAGGTACCTGAAACTGCTCAGCTTCCACACTTGTACAGTCTCCTAGAATGAAAATGGCATAGGCCAAAGCAGATAAAATAAGGTAAACAGGAAATGTTTATTGCTTTTCATTTCTGATTTAAGTTAGACACATTTATTAGTTGAGAATTTTTGTGATAATGGAGGCTGTTTAAAATGGGAAACTAAAATGTTATTAAAATGAAGGTCTGTTTTAGTTTTCTTTGAGTTACAGACCTTCCAAACTTTTGAAAGTCAAAAGTTTTTGAAGCATTCCATTTTTTTTTTAATTTTTGACACCAATAACACAAGAAACCAATGCATTTTATTTTTATTTGTTTTCTTATCATAAAGGATTAATATTTCCTATTTGGAAACTGAGAATAGTTTTAACATTGCATTGCTACTTCAACTTTAAGACAAATAAAAAATCAATGTCATAGCAGTAAGAATGGATTTGAAACTACCACTCCTTCCTCCATAATCCCTGCCCTAAATCTTCTTCTCAGGGTCAAGGGTTTAATTTCAAGCATTTACTTGACAGAGTATCACAATAATAAGACACTCTGTTATCTACAATTGCCATACTTGTTTATCATGAGTCTTTTTGATCTGTGAATGGTTTATCTTATTATAATTTGAAAAGCGTAAAAATGACTTGTTAGAGCAATTCTCCTATATCTTTCTCTTTGTCCATTACCGTATTGACATGGCACAGATGAGCTGGAGGTGTTGAACATAAAATAACAGATAACAATTTCTTTTTTCATTTAGAAGTACTATTGATATTTTTTAAAGGAATGAACTGTTGGAGAAATGAGTTATAAATCTAAAAACAAATAATTTGAGGATCAGACTTAGGACTAGGATATATGTTGCTATTTGTAAAGAATAGGATATATGTTACTATTTGTAGAGAAAAATCTAAACTCAACATTTCAAAATGACTATTTACCATTATGACTAATGGGCTTCCCAGGTGACTCAGTGGTAAAGAATCTTCCTGTAATGTAGGAGATGTGGGTTCAATCCCTGGGTTGGGAAGATCTCTTGGAGAAGGAAATGGCAATCTACTCCAGTATTCTTGCCTGAGAAATACCACAGAGAGAGGAGCCTGGCAGTCTACAGTCCATGGGGTTGCAAAAAGAGTCAGATGTAACTTAGCAACTAAGCAATAAATTATGACATCAACACATGTAAGAGATGATTTGTTTTGTCCTTTAATATCCACATCATGTATCTGCAATAGCTAGAATGGTGAGTTCTTATGTTTGTGTTACATATTCTGCTAGCTATAGATATATTCTTAGAAATGATCAGTTAAGATTTGTTTCCTTAATTCCAGTTTGTTTGTGATTTGAGGAGTCAGTGAGTAGTCTTTTTCTTAGTATTAGTATTAAAATACTTAATATTAAAATTAGTATTAAAATACTTAAAATTAGTATTTTCTTGGCTCAACAATTTAGTATATAACACTTCAACTTCACCTAGCATTGTTGTTTGTAAGCACCAAAAAAAAAAAAAAAAAAACTGTTTTAGTGAGTATAATGGAACATAATTATAAACAATGTGAACATAAAAATTGTAAGCAAAATAATTTTCAAGAATTGATATGGATCAGTTGAGATTTTTCCTCCCTTTTAATATGATATTTTATTTTGAATTCCTTACTGTCTTGAAAATTACCTAAGTCTATAGGAGTTCTTGAAGTTGAAGGATGTAACGACTATAATTCATCAAATCTCAGCCCTCCATACAGTAGCTTTACACTTGCTTTCTCCTCTTTCCATCTCCACCCCTACTTCAAGTAATAAATTCTTCAAAATATTTCTCTTCTAGGCAAAACATGTAACTGAAAGAAATTGTAAGGGCGATTGAATTTACATGTAATGCCATATTTTAAATATAAGTCTTTGAATAGCTATAAAGTGTTCTCCAGAAAAACAGAGCCAATAGAATATATATACATGCATGCATATATATATATAATATATATATACATATATATATATATATATATATACACACACACACACACACACACACACTAGTGGCTCAAATGGTAAAGAATGTGCCTGCAATGCAGGAGATCCAGGTTGGCTCCTTGGTTGGTAAGATCCCCTGGAGAACGGAATGACTACCCATGCCGGTATTCTTGCCTGGAGAATTACGTGGACAGAGGAGCTTGGCGGCCTACAGTCCATGGGTCACAAAGAGTCTGACGTGACAGAGCAATTAAGAGAACATATAGTTTTTATGAATTATATATATTATATATATATGTATAATTATTTCATATATTTTTCTGCCAAAATGTATGCTTCCTAAGGATAGCAATTTCTGTCAGTTTTGTACCACTAGCATGTTTTGACCACCTAAAAAATAGTAGGTGCTTAGTACACAGTTTTAAATATTTAAGCCAAATTTCCCTCCATAAACTTTTTTTTTTGAAAAATCATACCCTAAACAATATAGAAGAGTAATTTACAAAGCTCTTGTTAATATAGTATATTTTTTCTTCTTATCTTTACCAATTCCTATTTATACACATCAATATTTATCAATTTCCTATACAACATGTTCTAGATAAAGTATACTTTTCATCATTAAATATATATATTTCATTCTACCAAGTATATATTATATATTAGGGGTATATAGTTATATCCCTATATACTATATGATACTATACTATACTATACTATAATATAATATCAAGTTATTTTAGATTTCAGATTTCTTAGAAGTGTGGCCTAAAAATTAGTTAAGGGCATATTCTTAAGAAGGAATGTGGAAGAAAGTAAATGAAACATCTTAGGTATATTTATTTGAATAGTGTCATCTCAAAATTTATGTCTATCCAGAACATCAAGTGTGACCTTACTTGGAAACAGAATGTTCACAGATACAGTTAGTTGTATTAAGATGAAATTATACTAAATTAAGATGTGCCATAAAGTCAATGCTGCAAAGTCACTTCAGTCATGTTCAACTCTGTGTGACCCCATAGACGGCAGCCCACCAGGCTCCCCTGTCCCTGGGATTCTCCAGGCAAGAATACTGGAGTGGGTTGCCATTTCCTTCTCCAATGCATGAAAGTGAAAAGTGAAAGTGAAGTTGCTCAGTCGTATCCGACTCTTAGCTACCCCATGGACTGCAGCCCACCAGGCTCCTCCGTCTATGGGATTTTCCAGGCAAGAGTAATGGAGTGGGGTACCATTGCCTTCTCATAAAGTCAATACCTGTTGTCTATATAAGAGGAGAAGGGATACAGAGATACATATGAGGAAGAAGGTCATGATAACAATAGAGACAGAGATGGGAGTAATGGAATTACAAGGTATGAAATGCCAAGGTTTATCCAGAGCTAACAATTAAAAGAGATCAAGTAGTGTGCTTCCCAATAACTTTCAGAGGGAGCATAGTCCTGCCAGCCCCTTGATTTCTGATTTTTAACTTCCAGAATTATGAGAGAATAAATTCCTGCTGCTTTCAGCTACCTGACCTGTGGTAATTTGTTATCAACACTAAGATACTACAGGTATACCTCAGAGATATTGTGAGTTGCATTCCTGACTACCGCAATACAGCAAATATTGTAATAAAGTCTGTCACACAAGGGTTTCAGTTTCCCAGTGCACACAAAAGTTATGTTTATGCTATACTATAGCTTAGCTGGCAAAGAATCCACCTGTAATGAAAGAGACCCTGGTTCAATTTCTTGGTCAGGAAGTTCCCCTGGAGAAGGGATAGGCTACCCACTCTAGCATTCTTGGACTTTGCTGGTGGCTCAGATGGCAAAGAATCTGCCAGCAATGTGGGAGATCGGGTTTGAGCCCTGAGTTGGGAAGATCCCCTGGCAGACAGCATGGCAACCCACTCCAGTGTCCTTGCCTGGAGAATCCCCATGGGCAGAGGAGCCTGGTGGGCTACAGTCCATAAGGTTGCAAAGAGTTGGACACGACTGAACAACTGAGCACAGCACAGTAGTCTAAAAAGTGTGCAATAGCAATATTTCTGATAACATAATGTGCATATCTTACTTAAAAATACTTTATTCCAAAAAGAAACTAACCATCATCTAAGCTTTTAGTGGGTCATTATCTTTTGCTGGCAGAGGATCTTGTCTCAGTTGATGACTGCTGAGTGATCAGGATGGTGTTTGCTAAAGATTGGCATGGCTGTGGAAACTTCTTAAAATAAGACAACAGTAAAGTTTGCCACGATGGTTGACTATTTCATGAACAAATAAAGAATAGCATAGAGTTTCCCTGTTACATACAGTGCATATCCGTGGTAGAACCACTTTCAAATTTGGACTTAATGCTCTCAAATACTGCTGCTGCTTTATCACTCAGTCAGTCAGTTCAGTCTCTCAGTAGTGTCTGACTCTTTGCGACCCCATCTTCTGCAGCACGCCAGGCCTCCCTGTCCATCACCAACACCCGGAATTTACTCAAACTCATGTCCATGAAAAGGCTTTATCACTAAATTTATGTAATATTCTAAGTCCTCTGTTGTCATTTCAACAGTCTTCACAGCATCTTCACCAGGAGCAGCTTCTTTCTCAAGAAACCACTTTGTTTACTCATCAGTAAGATGCAACTCCTCATCTATTAAAATTTTTTCATGAGATGGTAGCAATTCAGTCACATCTTAAAGTTACACTTCTCACTCTAGTTCTCTTGCTATTTCTAACACATCTGCAGTCACTTCCTCCTGTGAACTCTTGTTGGTGCTCAGTCAGTTCAGTCACTCAGTCATGTCCAACTCTTTGCAATCCCATGGACTACAGCATGCCAGGCCTCTGTGTCCTTCACCAACTCCCAGAGCTTGCTCACACTCATGCCCATCGAGTCAGTGATGTCATCCATCTCACCCTCTGTTGTCCCCTTCTTCTCCTCCCTTCAATATTTCCCAGCATCAGGGTCTTTTCTAAGGACTCAGTTCTTCACATCACGTGTCCAAAGTATAGGAATTTCAGCTTCACTGTTAGCCCTTCCAATGAATATTCAGTATTGATTTTCTTTCGGATTGACAGGTTTGATCTCCTTGCAGTCCAAGGGACTCTCAAGAGTCTTCTCCAACACCACATTTCAAAAGCATCAGTTCTTCAGTGTTCAGCTTTCTTTGTGGTCCAAATCTCACATCCATACATGACTACTGGAAAAACCATAGCTTTGACCAGACAGAACTTGGTCACCAAAGCAGTGTCTCTGCTTTCTAAAATTCTGTCTAGGTTGATCATAGCTTTTCTTCCAATACCAAAAGTCTTTAATTTCATGGCTGCAGTCACCATCTACAGTGATTTTAGAGCCCAATAAAATAAAGTCTATCACTATTTCCATTGTTTCCTCATCTATTTCCCATAAAATGATGGGAACAGATGCCAGGATCTTTGCTTTTGAATGTTGAGTATTGAGCCAGCTTCCTCACTCTCTTCTTTCATTTTCATCCTGAGTCTCTTTAGTTCCTTTTCACTTGCTGCCCTAAGAGTGTGTCATCTGCATATCTAACGTTAATTGATATTTGGCCCTGTAATCTTGTTCCAGCTTGTGTGTCATCCAGACTGGCATTTCACATGATGTACTCTGCATATAAGTTAAATAACCTGTGTGAAAATGCAAAGCCTTGTCATACTCCTCTCCCAATTTGGAACCAGTTCACTGTTACATGTCCAGTTCTAACTGTGGCTTCTTGACATGCATACAGATTTCTCAGGAGGCAGGTAAGTTAGTGTGGAATTCCCATCTCTTTATGAGTTTTCCTTAGTTTGTTGTGATCTACACAGTCAAAGGCTTTGACTAGTCAATGTAGCAGAAGTAGATTTTTTTCTGGAATTCTCTAGATTTTACTATGCTTCAACAGATTTTGGTGATTTGATCTCCGGTTCCTCTGCCTTTACTAAATCCCACTTGAATATCTGGAAGTTCTCAATTCACATACTGTTGAAGCCTAGCTAGGAGGATTTTGAGCATTACTTTGCTAGCTTGTGAGTTGAGTGCAATTGTACAGTAGTTTGAACATTCTTTGACAATGTATTTCTTTGGAATTGGAATGAAAACTAAGCAGGTTTTCCAAATTTGCCAGCATATTGAGTAGAGCACTTTCACAGAATCATCTTTCAGGATTTGAAATAGCTCAGTTGGAATTCTATCACCTCCATTAGCTTTGTTCATAGTGATGCTTCCTAAGGCCCATTTGACTTCACATTCCAGGATATCTGGCTCTAGGTGACTGATAACACCATCATGGTTACCTGGGTCATGAAGATCTTTTTTTGTATAGTTTCTGTGTATTTTTGCAACCTCTTCTTAATATCTTCTGCTTCCATTAGGTACATACCATTTCTGTCCTTTATGGAGCCCATCTTTGCATGAAATGTTCCCTTGGTATCTTCTAACTTTCTTGAAGAGATCTCTAGTCTTTCCCATCCTATTGTTTTCCTCTATTTCTTTGCATTGATCACTGAGGAAGGCTTTCTTATCTCTCCCTGCTATTCTCTGGAGCTCTACATTCAGATGGATATATTTTTCCTTTTATCCTTTGCCTTTCACTTTTCTTCTGTTCTCAGCTATTTGTAAGCCCTTCTCAGACAACCATTTTGCCTTTTTGCATTTCTTCTTCTTTGGGATGACCTTGATCACTACATCACATACAATGTCATGAACCTCTGTCCATAGTTCTTCAGGCAATCTGTCTATCAGATCTAATCCCTTAATCTATTTGTCACTAATACTGTATAATCCTAAAGGGTTTGATTTAGTTCATACATGAATAGTTTAGTGGCTTTCCCTACTTTGTTCAATTTAAGTCTGAATTTTTCAGTAAGGAGTTCATGATTTGAGCCACAATCAGCTCCTGGTCTTGTTTGTGCTAACTGTGTAGAGCTTCTCTATCTTTGGCTGTAAAGAATATAATCAATCTGATTTTGGTATTGGACATCTAGTGATATGTGTGTGTAGAGTCTTCTCTTGTGTTGTTGGAAGAGGGTGTTTGTTATGACCAGTGAGTTCTCTTGGCAAAACTGTTAGCCTTTGCCCTGCTTCATTTTGTACTCCAAGGCCAAACTCGCATGTTACTCCAGGGATCTCTTGACTTCCTACTTGATTTCCAGTCCCCTATGATGAAGACATTCTTTTTTGGTGTTACTTCTAGAAGTTCCTACTTCAGCTTTTTTGGCATTAGTGATTGGGGCATAGACTTGGATTACAGTGATAGTGAATGATTTGAATTGGAGATGAACAGAGATCATTCTTTGTTTTTGTTTTTTATTTTTTGAGATTGCACCCAAGTACTGCATTTCAGACTCTGGTGGCGCTAGCAGTAGAGTATCTGCCTGCCAGTACAGGAGACATCAGAAACAGTTTCGATCCCTAATTAGGGAAGATCTCCTGGAGGAGGGAATGGCAACCCTTTCCAAATTTCTTTCCTAGAGAATCCCATGAACAGAGGAACCTGACAGGCTAGGGTCCATATGGTCACAAAGAGTCAGACACTACTAAAGCAATTTAGCATGCATGCAGTGAAGTCTTATACCCTTTAAAGCCAATCATCAAACATGTTTCTGGCCTAGAACTCTAAGAGAGCCAAAAATTGCAAGTTCAAATCTCAGCATTTATGCAATTTTGGAGATATTCTCAAGGTGGATAGAGGATAGAAGATGTATTATTCAACAGAATGATAGTTTAATTTACACTTTTAAACATTAAACATATATGGGACCTCCATTTTTATTCTTACTGTTGAGCATTCAAATATTAGGAGTGAAGCTACTTTTTAATCTACTTTTGTGTTAGGGTCAATATTTTTTAAAAGCCACATGCAAATAAAATAAAGTATGATAAAGGGTCAAGTGAATTTCATTATGTATTTAATTTACCACTGAGAAAAATCTCTGGAATAGGTTAGGAAGTTTGAATATGGATCAAAATGTTATGAGCACATGGCCTTGGACCATGAAATAAGGCAGATATATTGAACCTCAATGTTTAGTAACATATATTTGAGGAAATAGATATGCCTTTGAGGATATGGTTGCAGTGAAATATAAGTAAATCAATTTTTTGACCTACATTGACTCAACAGATTTACATCAATTTATTGGTGCTGTCATTTTTATGATTTGATGAAGTTAATAGAAAATTTTGAGTCCTTCTCTTTCACTTCTGATGATAAAATTCAGAGCCATTTCCCTTTCTACCCTCTCCTAAAGACCTAATAAGGAAAGCCAAGTCAACATAGACTCTTGTGGAATTTAATACTCTTCTCTTAAAAAAGCTATGAGTTAAATAAATGTTATCACTTTGGTTCTGCAAACTCCCTGGCCATTCCTATTGTGACCAGAATCTATTTCATTGACTATACCTTCAACTTGCCTTCCGGGCTTAAATTAATATTTTTGGACCTTATCAAATGGCAGAGTTTTTTCTTTTTTTCTATTTTCACTTCCTGCACCAACTAGAACACCAAATGCAGGTATATATTATATTTCAGACGTATGTATGTGTGTGTGTATATATATATATACACACATATATATACATATACACATTTATGAGGATATACATTTAATACCTATACTCACAGCTAGAATCTTTCTCCTTGGCAATAAAAAAATTTCCTAATACTTACAATGATATAAATAAATTGTAGCAATTCTTTCTGGAGATCTGTTTTGCTATTCCAACTCTGTCTGCCCTTTACCCCATGAGTAATGCTGAGTTAAGAGTGGTAACAGGCTTGGTACTTAAGTGTGTTAGAATAAGGAGAATTTATCTCACCTTGGCAAGAAAGGCTCGATAAAGTGTGCTTCCAATGTTGCTGTTAGTACTTGGATAGGCAAACGTTTTCTGTAAAAGATCAGATGGTAACTATCTTATACAATGTGGACTTCATATAGTTCCTGTCTTATATTCTATGCTTGCTTTTGCACAACTTTAAAAAAAATGAATATTTCTTACCTCACTGACCACACAAAAACAGGCTTAATCTGGCCATGGGCAATAGGTGATCCATCCATGTATTTCACAACCTCTGAGATAGGGCCAAATCAATAGTTCAGATATCACTCTTTTAAATATATTCATCATGATATTTTAAGTATTATAGCCTGTGTTTTCCTGCTGAAACTAGGTATTTTCTAGAGCTGTGCCCTAATGGAGAACAGAATTCTAGGAAATTACATGCTATGACTTAGTGAGTTTTTTTTTTTTTCTTAAAATTTCTTAATGCCCTTTAAAAACTATATAAACATATATTTATAATAAAAATATACCAATTTTAAATGCACAATTTGATTACTTTTTAAAAATATATATAATCATATAACAATATAATTATGATGTGAACATTTCCAACACCTCAATGATTTCTTAATCCCTTTTGTTGCTGTCAGTCATCTCTTATCAAACCCCTGGATGCTGACAACTGTGATCTGTTGTTTAGGACTTTATTTTTGTCTTTTCTATAATTCATATAAATAGAACTATGAAACATATACTGTTTTGTGTATGGCTTCTTTAACTTAACAAAATACTTTTGGATTCAATTATGTTATTGCATGTACTGGTAATTCATTCCTTTGTACTGCTGAGTAATATTCTATTACATACCATTTGTTTATTTACAAAAATCTAATTGAAAGATTTTGGGGCAATTTCTATATAATATCTTATTATATACCATTTGTTTATTTATTTACAAAAATCTAGTTAATAGATTTTTGGACCATTTCTATTTTTCTGACTATTCCAAATTAAGCTGCTCTATAGGATCTTTTATAGACAGATCATTGTGTGGATGCATACAATTAGATGTTCATTATAATAAGCTACAAATTTTCCATCTGTAACATGAATGTGGGTTTTCTTGAATTTCAGACAATTTCAAAATTACAAAATTTCTCAAAGTCTCCCAGTATTTCTGAAAGTTTATCTAAGAAACTCAGGTCCTCTGATTTTCTTCAAGGTTTATTCTACTAGAAATATACATTTTAGATATAAAGTCTGATTGAAATAGTCTAGCTCATATGCCAACCCTTTAGGTTAGGGAGGACTGAAATATAAGGAAGTATGCATGTTTTATATGAGAAGAGTAGTCCAGAAGAAAATTACTGCTTCCTAGCTAGGAAAATGTGAAGTCAAATGGGCTTTAGGAAACATCACTATGAACAAAGCTAGTGGAGGTGATGGAATTCCAGGTAATTTATTGCAAATCCTAAAAGATGATGCTGTGAAGTGTTGCACTTAATATGCCAGCAAATTTGGAAAACTCTGCAGTGGTCACAGGACTGGAAAAGGTCAGTTTTCATTCCAATCCCAAAGAAGGGCTATGCTAAAGAATATTCAAACTATCACACAATTGCACTCATTTCACATACTAGCAAAATAATGCTCAAAATTCTTCAGGCTAAATGTGAACCAAAATTTTAAGATGTTCAGCTAGAATTCAAATGGCCAACATCTATTCAATGATCGAAAAACCTAGAGAATTCTGGAAAAACATCTATTTCTGCCTCTTTGACTATGCTAAAGTCTTTATGTAGATTACAACAAACTGTGGGGAAATTCTTAAAGAGATGGGGAGAGCAGACTACCTTATCTGCCTCCTGCAAAACCTATATGCAGGTCAAGAACCAGCAGTTAGAACTGGACAAGGAACAACATACTGGTTCCAAAGTGGAAAAGGAGTACATCAAGGCTGAATATTGTCACCGTGCTTAATTAGCTTATATACACAGTACATCATACAAAATGCAGGATAGATGTAGCACGAGCTGGAATCAAGATTGCCAGGAGAAATATTGATAACCTCAGATATGCAGATGAGACCACCCTTATGGAAGAAAGTGAAGAGGAATTAAAGAGCCTATTGATGAAAGTGGAAGAAGAGAGTGAAGAAGCTGGCTTAAAGCTCAACATTCATAAAACAAAGATCGTGGCATCTGGTCCCATCACTTAGTGGGAAATAATGGAGAAACAATGGAACCTGTGAGAGACTTTATTTTTTTGCGCTCCAAAATCACTGCAGATGGTGACTGGATTTATGAAATTAAAAGATGCTTGCTCCTTGGAAGTAAAGTAATGATAAACCTAGACAGTGTATTAAAAAGCATAGATATTACTTTGCCTACAGAGGTCTGTATAGTCAAAGCTATGTTTTTTCCAGTAGCCATGTTTGGATGTGAGTTGGACCATAAGGAAGGCTGAGTGCTGAAGAATTAATGCTTTTGAATTGTGGTGTTGGAGAAGACTCTTGAGAGTCCCTTTTACAGCAAGGGAATCAAATTAGTCAATACAAAAGGAAATCAGTCCTGAATATTCATTGGAAGGACTGATGCTGAAGTTGAAACTCAAATACTTTGGCCCCTTGATGTGAAGAACTGGCTCTTTAGAAAAATCCTGATGCTGGGAAAGATTGAAGGCAGGAGGAGACGGGTATTACAGAGGATAAGATTGTTGGATGGCATCACTGACTGAATGCGCATGAGTTTGAGCAAATGCCAGGAGATAGTGAAGGAAAGGGAAGCCTGGAGCGCTGCAGTCCATGGGGTCACAAAGAGTAAAACACAATTGAGCCACTGAAAAACAACAACAACAACACTGTGGGGAAAAAATAGCTGTCGACAACACTCTAAAAACCAAAGATTATACACATTATATATATATATGTATATATATATATATATATATATATATATATGTGTATATATATATATATGTGTGTGTGTGTGTGTGTGTGTGCATGTGTGTGTGTGTGTGTAGATATGCATATATATATTTATACATACATACACTAGTTGAACTAAATTTAGTAATTCTGGTTATGTTTAATTGTTGAAAAATTAGAACTAAAAGTAAAAACATGACAACAAAATGTCTCAAACTGGTACTTCAAAAGGTTTCAACATAGTAGATAAACTAGAGTAAGAAAATAAAAACTGATTAACTCTTAACTCTTTTATGGCATCATGGAAAGGGAGCAAATATATTGTCTTAGTGTGCACATAAATAGTGTCTGTCAACCATTGTTGTACTTGGAATTACCTGTGAACCTACAAAAGATTCCCATGTCTAAGATATAGCACATATTATTTTAATCAGAATCTCTGGGAGTAGGATCTTGGAGATTTTTACATGCAGCCAAGGTTGAAATCCACTGAAAAAATTTTAAACAAAAGAGAGGAGGAGGGGAGATTGTGATGGAGTCTGAATAAGAATGACAATCACTGTAAAATTCCCCTTTCTGCATACTCAGCTTCTTTTTGAATGGGCTGTTTCCATAATAATGAAACTATGAATCTAGTATTTCTTCTGTTCATATGCAGTTATTTTTAAAGAAGGAAAAACAGTAAGATTATCCCTTTTAGAACTGTAGTTGGAATGACTTGATTCATATATCTTGAACTTAGGAACAAATAATCACTGTAGCTAAGGAGAAGGCAATGGCACCCCACTCCAGTACTCTTGCCTGGAAACTCCCATGGACAGAGAAGCCTGGTAGGCTGCAGTCCGTGGGGTCGCGAAGAGTCAGAAACTGAGCGACTTCACTTTCACTTTTCACTTTCATGCATTGGAGAAGGAAATGGCAACCCACTCCAGCGTTCTTGCCTGGAGAGTCCCAGGGACGGGGGAGCCTGGTAGGCTGCTGTCTACGGGGTCTCACAGAGTCGGACCAACTGAAGTGACCTAGCAGCAGCAGCAAGGAGAGTAAGACACTATGATTTGACCAACTTGATTTACCCATTTAATCTTATTTTGTGGCAAAGAAGTGATACAGACAAAAATGAAAATTTAACAAGTAAGCCTAACTACAACAGCACAAATTTAGAGGCTGCTAAGCAGGCAAAATATATTCTATTCCAATAAATATCAATAATATTTAGATAATAAAAGAAACTAAATCTAAGAGTAATATCTAAAAATAAGTTATGTAATTGTAAGGAATAAATCAAAACCGACACAAAATTCAAACAATAAGGAGATAGAGAAAACTTTTTAAAAATTAAATATGAACATACTTAGATTAGTAGAAGTATACAATTTTAATGCTCAATGCCTTAGAGTGAGACATTGATAAATATCATCATTTGCAAAAAGAGTTCAAGAATTTAGATGCATTAAACAAAATAACATCACTATTTTTCAATCATAATCTGTAGGGACAAATTTTTAAAAATCATAAATATTAAATAAGAGGTGTCAGCATACCTGTATCAAGAGTAAATTTTTTAAAAAGTTCATATATATATATATATATACACACACATATATTTGAATAACACATTTGCTGATTATTATGTTTGGCTTTGTAACACTTTCTTCAACTGAATTGGTATGACTTAGCTTGATTATGCCTGGAGAACAATTGCATCAGTAGACTTAGGAGCATCAATTGAACAGAGGTTAACAGTACTGTGAAATGTCATATATTTTAAATGTATGGATATGGATATCTGAACAAAAGGAACTCCAATGAATTGCAGAGCCTGAAGAGGATGTGAGGAATTCATGATTAAGATCTTGCTCCAGCATTTTTAGTAAAGCTGAAATAGTAATCCGTAATAAAAGATTTTTGGACAATTTCAAAGGAATATTACAGGCAATAATTCAAAATGCAACAAGAGACTCTCTGTATCTTGAGGAATATGCAGAATAATTATTTTAAAAGGCCCAAATATCCACTTAATAATTTCAGTGGTTTAATAGAAGAAAAATTTGAGTCATTCCTTTTTTATGGGATTTATTAATGAACAATTAAGTAACAGGGATTATTATTTCCTTTTGTTGCATTATGAATAAAAATCACAAATGGACTTTGTGTGTATATATGCAGATACCTGAGCATTTAGACAGATGTGAGAGATAAGAGGATGTTGAGTGGGAAGTATTGCTTGAAAGAAAATCAATTATATAGGAGGAGAAAAAATAGGCCATAGGTTTGGTTTGTAGCACAGGAGTTTCAGTGGAGATCCACAGGACATTGTAGAGAAAATCTAATATTGGAAGAAGAGAATGTCAAAAGAAGAAGAAATAGGATAACTGTGGAATGATTTCATTATTTCAATCAAAATGATTCTCACTTTAAGAAAATTTAATGAAATAAAACATTTCTAACATCCATTGATGTAAGCAGTAATGAAGGCAGGGACATGTTCTAAGAAATGTTAGAAAACTACATACACACAAACAGAAAATTCTATAAAAAGGAAAACAATGGGATGAGTCGAGTTTTCTGAATGTAAGTAATTTTTTCTTCACAAGTATGTTTCTTTACTAGATCTTGGTGGTCACCAAGATCTAGAAAAATACTAAAGATTAGCTATTCTATTACATTTTTCTACTAGGTTAACATAACCCCCAAATCTCCCATACCTTTAGACATATATTAACAAGCAAGCACAAAACTGTGCTGTGATTATTTTCTATGTACTTGGAAATATCTTTTTCTCTGTGAGTCCTTTTGGGTATTCTGGAGAAAAAAAATAAATATAAAACCAGAATACTTCAGTCCTTTTTACTGAAGGTGACTGTCACCACATTGACTGTAGGCACAGGGTTTGGTTTAGCATCTTTCGCGATCAGACATTTAGGGACCAAATTGAAGGTACTACTCTTTAAGGCTAACCACTGAAGCCATTCTTCACTAATGTAAGCCCATTTTTATTTTATAAATATCTTATTTCATAAATTAGTAAGTCAGTGGAGCTGGTCATAAATAAGATAGATGAAGCACTCCAGTAGCCACCTCCAAGAAAGTGACTTTTTAATTAAATGCTAGCTGACCACCATTGGAGTATAAATTTCTGAATTCAGCAAATATTTTGTCTAGGCTGTAGATCAAATTAACATACAGTGTTACATTATGCTGAAGAATTCTAAACTACTGACATACTAACATTCAGTCTAACTAGATTACTACTAGGTATAACTGACTTGTTGCTTCTCTTACTGACAATTCAAATTAATATCTGTAATAAATCATATTGGGGCTGGTGCACTGGGACGCCTGGAGGGATGGTATGGGGAGGGAGGAGGCAGGGGGGTTCAGGATGGGGAACACATGTATACCTGTGGTGGATTCATTTCGATGTTTGGCAAAACCAATACAATATTGTAAAGTTTAAAAATAAAATAAAATTAAAAAAAATAAATCATATCATATTTTATTCACACTTTTCAAGTCTACCTGCATAAATTTCTGCTTGCAAAGAAACCTCAGGAGTGAGGAGCCTTGTACTAGGAACAGATTAATATAGGTTCACCTAATTGTTGTGTAGTTGCTAAGTCACGTCTGACTCTTTTGTGACCCATGGACTGTAGCCTGCCGGGCTCTGTTCATTGGGATTTCCCTGGCAAGAATACTAAAATGGGTTGTCATTTCCCTCTCCAGGGAATCTTTCCAACCCAGGGATTGAACCTGTATCTCCTGCTTGGCAGGGAGATTCTTTACCATTGAGCCCACCAGGGAAAGCCACATTTGTCTAGTATTCTGTTTAATCTCCCATACAAGCTAGGTGACCTGAAACTTGGGGTCTCTATCTTTGCCTTACCATCACTTCAGATAAATTATCCAAATAAAAATTTATTTTAGAAAATAATGTAGAATGTCATAACCAGTCTATTTACAATCTTTTCAAAAGCTTTCCTTTCTGGAAGTCAGTATTAATCATAAAGTTTTCTGCTAGGATGAGTTCCAAAATTTAAACTCTTTACAATTCCCCCATCTTCAGCTGCAAAATCTGCAAACTTAATATATAGACACTTTTCTTTAAAAAAGTTAAATAAAAAAGAATGTTGATTAAAGTGAAAGTTTCAACTGTTTCTTAAACTTTAATTTTTATTTATGCATGTGTCTCTTTTAATTCACCCCACCAAAATTAGTATTTACACTTTGTGATTTCAGTTTTCTGTCTTCAAAGGTGTATGTTTTTTTGTGTTCTTGAAAGAGAATTGCTCTTACTTTTAGTGGATTTTGAAAAAAATTTGATTAAAGGAGCTTTTGGAGGTTTATTTATTTTGTCATGACTGGTTGAGTCATAATTTAAAACATCAACTTTTCTTTTACTTAAATATTTTATTTTGCTCATATTTACTAAGGAGTATTAATTTTCTTTCCAGAGAGTTCTTATCGCTGAACTGCTTAAGATTTAAAACTTAAAAAAAAAAAAATAAGATTTCATACGTAAGTTGAAATTCATCTACTTTTTAATAAATGTTTTTCTAGGAAGTGTGTGTTGTTCACATATATTCACACCTCCTTGAAATAGATTGATTTTATATATATATATATATATTTGAGCCCATTATACTTAATAACCAGGATACACTGCATTTAGATCATGAGCTTTAAAGACAATAGATTTAAAATTTTAAATTCTTTATTGTAGGTCCATATACTTACAGATATAAAGAACTTTTGCCACAAAGTGCAAAGCAGTATAATAGGGATCTGTGTGTATTTTGTGCTTGATCTATTGCCATGTTTAAAAACCTGGAGATTTCAATATATGTGCTGTGATGACATTTTTATTTGAGAGGGAGGCATTTAGATGTTTGATTAAATGGTTATTCAATGTCTTGGTGTTAAAATGTTTCATGGGGTTAATTAGTTTTCCAAGAAATTATCAGCAAATATAAATATTTAACTTTATTAGACCAATTATATTATATTGTATGTGAATCAAAATAAAGCAGAAGTCCAAAGCAGAGATAACAATGTGTTACTGAGAAGAAAAGTTGATGAAAGTTATTTCTACTTCACTTAAAATGGCAATTATAGGCATGTAACTCACATGTCTAGGCTGATTCAATTTTACACTAAAATCTCTCCTTAATAGTTTCTCAGGTGATAATGTTTATTACCTTGCAGTTGAGTTATCCATGGGGTTTATTCTCTGCCTTAAAAATGAGCAGATGTAATAACAGCAAACCCCTAGGTAATAATGAAAAAGTTTTAATATAAGAAAATTATATTTTACATTTTCTAGCTTTTAAAAATGATTTGACTTTCACAATAAAAGTATGAGGGACATACTTTTGGCAAAGTAGAAATATCCTGGACTCACCTTTATGCAGACACCAAAATTACAGCTACATATGAAACAACTCTTTCTGAGAACTGATAACTAAAGAACAGCTACATCATAGTGAAGGATAAAAGAAACACATCAGAATGGGTAGGAGAGAAAGGGACACAGTCTTTCCCAAACCCCACCCACAGTGTGGTAACCTACAATCAGAGAGATATACCAAAAATGGAACTTATCCATGAGGAGTGAGAGATTTGCATGCCAATTCTTGCAGATCATGCACCCCAATTCTTATCACAATATTTATTAAATTATTTATATCAATAAGGGTTCATGTATATTTTTGTAATCTCTGAATTATAATCCAATACTGTTATTAATGCTGCTGCACAAATGTTCTGTGGCCGTAGAGAACTCTCTCAGTTTACCCCTATTTCCCTTTGATATGTCTCTTTTCATTTTACTTTGAGAACATTTCCTTTCTTTCTAGAACTATCAGATGATCAGGACTTATCTTGTATATTTTCTGTCTAATCCCTAAAATCAGAGCCCTGATTGCTTTTATTATAGAATGGTATTTAGAAACCAAGTTATATGATTTGGGTGTGTTCATTGAGGCTATGTTCATCACTCTTTCTAGACCTATTCAGTAGACAAAGACAGAAAATCCATGTTTATGCAATAAGTATTTATACTGACATATTTATAATTAATTTTCATTTATCTGTGTGTATATTTAATATAACATATGTGTATATACATATTTATACACATGTTTAAACCTATGGACAAAAATAGTTACAAAAACCATTTTTAATGTCTTTGCTAATTGTAATGTGTGTCTATTCTGGTTGTATTTTCATTAATTTAATATTCACATTGTGGTTTATATTTTCATGATTCTTTGCTACACAGTGCAAGACATTGTGAATCTTGATGTGTGATGGCTATTTTTTTTATATCTTAGACACTTCTGAGCTTTTTGAGGATAGTAGATTCAATTAATTTACTTGGAATAGGTTGATCTTTGTTAGTATTGTTATTTTTTATACTTTTAGGTCAATTCAGTGTGGTCCACATTCTAAAGTTCCTTATTCCCTACTACCTAGATAAAACCTTAAGTGTTCTACCCAATGTTCCATGAATTAAGAGATTTCCCAGCCTGGATGGTGAGAACAGATGCAGCCCTGTTTGAGCACTGGACACTGTTTAATTTAATTATTTGAATGCTCATTTGCAAAAAGCTAAATAAACAATGAGGGGGAAAATATATGCACACATTTATGATTGCAACATAACAGCATGGATCAATTATTTAAAGACAGACAACTGTGGTATAAATAACTTGTTTGCTCCTAGTCAATGACCTTGCCCTTTGTTTTTAATATAGTCAACTTTAACATTGCCTTGAACCTTGGATCCCTACTGAGCTGCATCATGTTGGCAATTTTACCCCCTGCATCCAAACTCAAGGGGAGCAGCACAAGTTTTCAATAGGCTAATCAAAGTCACTTCCGTGCTCTGTAGGAGAGCAAATTAAGTTGATCATTTTCATTGCTCATATGCAAATACAGTTGCACTAAAAATCCAAAATACACAATGCATAGGTTGTATTCAGTGTCAGCATTTTAATATATTCTTATAGAACAACCCACACAGTGCTTTTAAATTTACACATAATTATAGAGAATTATAATATTAAATTTTAGTGTAGTACTATTAAGTAAAAGAGGTATGTTAAGTAACTATAGACAGGTTTTTGCATTTTAAAATACTATTGGATATTTTAAATAGTCTATATTATTTTTTTATAAGATTTGTAAGCACATAAAGTGGAAGAGCCAGTGGAAAAACATAATATTAAATGGAAATATTACCATTTGAATTATTTTCAATTCATGTCTCTTTAGTATTCAAGTAAAGCAGACACATTTGTGTGATATGAAACTAATGTTATAAATAATGCATATCAACATTACCATACATTACAGTTACACTTTATAAGACCTTTACAGTAAAAGTGGAACCCCTTTGAATGAAGGAGACTTAAATATAAACATGAATATCTTGCAAAAATTCATAAAAGGAAAGGAAAAATCATACTTAAAATTTCATTTGAAATATCTCCAACATGAGAAAAAAAGAGTGGTTAGTTGTTTAAATTTCATTTTGATCCAGTGCATGAGGAATCTCTCACAAAGGCAGCTATAGTTAAAATATGAACACAATTACTTTCTTGGTATGATATAAACTGTACTTACTTTCTAAAAGAAAAAGTACATAAATCATATTAATAAGCCCTATTATTTCCTCTGAAGGAATTATCTCCCATATTAGCATTCATTTTTTTCTTAAAATGTAAATAAGAAATAACATTTCATAAAATGTAAAAATAATTTACTTTTTCTTTTTTTAATTTATTTTTTTAAATTTTATTTTATTTTTAAATTTTACAATATTGTATTAGTTTTGCCAAATATCGAAATGAATCTGCCACAGGTATACCTGTGTTCCCCATCCTGAACCCTCCTCCCTCCTCCCTCCCCATACCCTCCCTCTGGATCGTCCCAGTGCACCAGTGTAAATTTTCTTAATATTATTTGTATTTAAGGACCTACAAAAAGAAGGCCACACAAGTGGCCTGGCCCATGTCACAAACCTAAACTGAAGTCACCCTGCACTTATGAGAAATGCTTCACTGTCAAGAAAACAGCCTACACTAAATGTAGGAAAATTTGGGTGCAAGAAGATGCTCATGTCCCTAAATGAGTAGTTCTGTGGCCTAAGTAACCAGTTAAATTTCATCTTTAGCTAAAGACAAAAAAGGGAAGGTTGTAGAGGAGGCCAGTTGTTGACAGTGTTCCAGGAAAAGTAAGCTAAACAAGGATGAGGTTTGTAATGGAGATTTAAGTCTGTGCAGTCTCTGTTGATTAGATTCTCTTGTGATTTAGAATTATCTTTCTCTTCCTGGTACAGAGAGGAAGACACCCTTAGCAATGGACATATCTTCTATAAATGTTAATTTCTCTTATAAAAGGATAACTTTTCCTCTATTTTCAGAGCTCCTCTAATGTCTACTGTTTCTCAAAACAGTTCAAAATAATCTTTAAACCAAAGAGGCATACTTCAGGCTGGGACATCCTGCTACCCTTCATAGTATTAACGTTTATGTAAATTTGGCTCATGTCCTAAACTGCTTGGGGAGTAATGGGCATGGTTGAGAAGAGTCAGTTAAAGTGAAAATTGCTATTTTTTTGCTTTTTTATTTATTTTTTAATTTTTTATTGCTATATAACCAATTAACAATGTTGTGATAATTTCAGGTGAACAGCAAAGGGACTTAGCCATATCTATACAAGTATGCATTCTTCCCCAAACCTCCCTTTCATCCAGGCTGCTACATAACATTGAGCAGAGTTCCATGTGCTGTACCATAGATCCTTATTGGTTATCCACTTTAAATATAGCAGCGTGTACCTGACCTTCCCCAAATCCCTAACTATACCTTCCCCCTGGCAACCATAAGTTCATTTTCTAAGTCTATGAGTTTCTATTTTGTTACGTTCATCTGTATCCTCTCCTTTTAGATTCCACATATAAGAGATGTCATATAATATTTCTCCTTCTCTGTCTAAAACTGTGTAGGTCCATCCATGTTGCTGTAAATAGCATTATTTCAGAGAATTGCTATTTTTTAATAGGTTCATATATGCTTATTAACTGCTTAGTACCAGTTTGAATAGTTCTGTGAACTTATTGATTTATTCCCATGCCAATAACCAAAATTATTTACTTGCACTTAATGATCAATTATTGACTGAAAGACTAATCCATGTATTATATTAGGCAGTTACCAACAGCATGCCTATTTCTCTACAGAGTTAATGTTTTCTGTATGTGTAACACAGTTCAATATGCAAGATTCAGCTATATGTTTTCTTTTCACCTTAAAATATGTTTATTTTTTATTTAAATATATTTAATAGCACATTTATTTTTCTAACAGTAATTGCTTAACAGAAAAGCATACAAGGCTTTCCTGGTGGCTCAGATGGTAAAAAGTCTGCCTGCAATACAGGAGACCTGGGTAGATTCGGATAAGACTGAGCAACTTTCACTTTCAAAGTATATAAAGGTGTTAAATGTTGAAATGGAATATATAGTGTTTTGGTAGTGGTAGTTTAGGGCTCAGTCATGTCCAACCCTTGCAACCCCATAGCTCCTCTGTTCATGGAATTCTCCAGGCAAAAATAATAAAGTGGTTTGTCATTTCCTTCTCCAAAGGATCTTCCTAGCCAAAGGACCGAACCCAGGTCCCTGCACTGCAGGTGGTCTCCTGTATTCTTTACTGAACCACTAGGGAAGCCCTAATTTTTATTTGGGCTGTAAAAACTAGGTTGTCCCAATATATTCTTCAGAGATAAGCTTTGTTTTTTTTATTGCAATATATCAATCTACTTTTCTATTCAAGCCAGAACAATTTCACAATCAAATGTGAAAGACTTGAACATAAGGCCTTAAACTATATTTCAGGAACCATATCAGGGCTCTTCTCTCCATTGAAGTTTATTGAAAAAAATCTTTACTCTTCTGGACTTTCTGGCTGTTTTCTTGGCTGTTTTTAATTTCTGTTTTACAATGGGCTTTTGACATATTAAAACTCACTCTATGAAGTGAGTTTAAGAAAATATTCTTTTTTTTTAATTTTTTAATTAAAAAAAAAATTATACATGTGTTCCCCATCCTGAACCCTCCTCCCTCCTCCCTCCCCATACCATCCCTCTGGGTCGTCCCAGTGCACCAGCCCCAAGCATCCAGCATCGTGCATTGAACCTGGACTGGCATCTCGTTTCATACATGACATTTCACATGTTTCAATGCCATTCTCCCAAATCTTCCCACCCTCTCCCTCTCCCACAGAGTCCATAAGCCTGTTCTATACATCAGTGTCTCTTTTGCTGTCTCGTATACATGGTTATCGTTACCATCTTTCTAAATTCCATATATATGCGTTAGTATACTGTATTGGTGTTTGTCCTTCTGGCTTACTTCACTCTGTATAATAGGCTCCAGTTTCATCCACCTCAACCTCGAATAGCCAAAGCGATCTTGAGAAAGAAAAATGGAACTGGAGGAATCAACCTACCTGACTTCAGGCTCTACTACAAAGCCACAGTTATCAAGACAGTATGGTACTGGCACAAAGACAGAAATATAGATCAATGGAACAAAATAGAAAGCCCAGAGATAAATCCACGCACATATGGACACCTTATCTTTGACAAAGGAGGCAAGAATATACAATGGATTAAAGACAATCTCTTTAACAAGTGGTGCTGGGAAATCTGGCCAACCACTTGTAAAAGAATGAAACTAGAACACTTTCTAACACCATACACAAAAATAAACTCAAAATGGATTAAAGATCTCAACGTAAGACCAGAAACTATAAAACTCCTAGAGGAGAACATAGGCAAAACACTCTCTGACATACATCACAGCAGGATCCTCTATGACCCACCTCCCAGAATATTGGAAATAAAAGCAAAAATAAACAATTGGGACCTAATTAAACTTAAAAGCTTCTGCACGTCAAAGGAAACTATTAGCAAGGTGAAAAGACAGCCTTCAGAATGGGAGAAAATAATAGCAAATGAAGCAACTGACAAACAACTAATCTCAAAAATATTCTTCAAACATTCCTAAATTCTATCCATAATCCAGCTTTTCATTTTCAAGATTTTTGGTCATCAAATACCTCAATAAATTTAATGAAGCCATAGACTTCTCTGAGTTCTACTGTAGATCTGTTTCCACACTCTCTGGAAGAAAGAGAACCAAATCTACAAAGAAAACAGTTCTGGAAAACATTTATTAAGTGGCCTCTTTATAAAAAAACTTCAACTAGATTTTGATATTTTGAATAATAAGTGTTTCCACACCGTGAACCATTGCTTATATTCAGTAAGCATCTAAATAATGTGTATTTGCCTTGTGAATCCAACATGCTACTATATAGCTGAAACATAGCTAAACACTTTATCCTCAATGCCTCAATGGTACACAGTGTCATGAGTTTCATTTCACTTTGAATGACTTCTAATAGTGTATGTGCCTTCATCTGTGCATCTTTGACCTCCTAACTAAAATAAAACCCAAATCTTCTTTAATGTCTTGCTCTTGTAGGATCTGACAACTTTTTATCACAGATTGAATTTCCTTCACTGTCATTCCTAGCTGTTTTCCTTGGTTTCTGTGATAAAATGTAATTGCGCAGATGAAGGTTCAGAGGCTCTACTCCAAGGGTGGCCGGGGCATTTCTCCCTGGCAGCTGTAGGTCCCTGAATAATCATTCTAGTTTATAAAGCACAGAGAAAGCAGTCAGAGGCCCTCAAGAGGAGACCACTATTCCAGTTCCACAGACCATTTTATCAGCAGTGGGGGTGCTGGTCTTCAGAGTCCTCATTGCAGTGCATAAGTGGGAGGCATCTCAGGGAAACCAGTTCTCCTGGCCTTGAACTTTGACTTCCTCCCTTCCAGCCAGGCCTGCTCTGCTTTTGGTATAGATGCTGGGTTACCTGATCATCCACTTTGAACTTTGGCTACATAGGACAGCCCAGTACATCCATTTATCAGCAGGACACTGACACCTCTCCTCCTTGTTTTGCTTTCATTGGTATCACTAGCTATAATCTCATATCTTCTATTAAGATCTAGCATATCAAATATGTAGAAGTCTTTTTATATAAATACCTCTTTAACCTGTCAGTTGGTTGTCTCTTTTATTTCACTGTAATATAATATATCAGAGTAAGTCTGTGCAATTATAGGTATATTGTATTTCTTAAGGGATATTTTTAGTAACCTGAAGACTAAGAATACTCTTCCATATCTTTCCTGTCCATCATTCTCTGTCCTGCTCTGTTATGCTTATCTTCTTTCTTGGAATATTATAGAATTTAGAACTCTCTATAAAGTCTAAAACTTATCTAAAGAAAATTTCCCAAGTTCTTCAATGGGTATGTTATTTTCAGCATTTGAAATTATTATTTAAAATCTTGGCAGGGCCTGAAAATTTGCCTTTGCTTACTTTGCCTTTGCCAATCATACATAATTGTGTTTAGGTACCTAATTAACATAGCTAATTTAAATTATTGTCTTTAATTTTGATTGATAGGTAGATAGACAATGGATATAAAAAAATGAAGTTCAAATCAGAATATATTTTTCTGCCGTTTCAATCCATAGTTCTTAAAAACATCCTCAAACACTTTTAATTGTATATTTCCTAAACATTGAGAGCTTCTACTTAAAATTAACTTTGTTATGTTGCATAGGATGTATTTGTCAGGAGAAAAAATGTAACTACAATTGGAAATAATAAATAGACTCATGTAGCCAGGAGACAACCACCTCTGTGTATAACCTATGAGAAGATCCATATGACATTAATAAACATATACAACTTTGCAAAACTGAAATGATCATAAAAAGCATGAATTAGGAGAATTCAAAGGTAATTTTTATTCAAATATTTTTGATCATTACATATGGATTTTGATGTGGAAAAATGCTATCAAATTTCAAAAGTTAGGTAAAATTTCCTTTGTTCACTCAAGCTATAACTTGAAGCATCTTAGATTAACAAGACGCTTATTGTGTATTTTCTGGTTTAAACTGTTGAAATGGCACGTCTTAAATTTTGATTTTTGGCTTTCCATAAATTTCTTCATTGTTTCAGTTTAGAATATTCTTTTTAGAAAGATAATGTCCATCCCCAAGGAAATTAAATCTATATCTTCTTTAAAGATTCAGTAGGGAGTAGTTGTTTTGTAAAATGGCACATCTTGTTATTGTATTTTTCTCATGGAAACAGTGACATGTGTCTCAATGGCCACACTTGAGTTCCCTGCTGCAATTATAAATGACTATGAAGCCATTTCCCTGGTGGAAATAGCTCTAGGATTGACATTTCATTTTAATGGAAGGAGCTGGTGTTCCTCTAAATACAACAAAACTAAAAGCCTTCCTTCTATTCTCCGCATCTATTAAGGATCTTAAGGGATTAGAAACTGAAATGCAGCTTGTGCTGGACAATTCCTTTTCTAATTGTAGCTTTTTGTACCAATCATATATAACTGTCTAGGTACCTAATGGCCTTCATACCTAATATGAAAGATTGAAAGTAATGTTGAATTTTTAAAGTAAAGAATTTTGTTGAAACTAATATTTTTCTCCTTAGATATAATGTATCTTACTCTGACTGATATTAGACAAAGTATGTTTTATGGACAATTAATTTGCTGATAAGTTAAGAAAAATATATTTCTCCCCAATCAGGACTTTGTTTCCTGATTTGATCTTATAAGCTTGCACTTCAAAACTAACTCTTAACCAATTATTCATATACTGTACTAAGCATAAATAAATCTATCTTCTTCCATTTTATAGATGCTTATGCTGCTCTATAAATGTATTTCACTTATAATGGTGAAATGAGAAGGTAGACACTGTGTTTTTCCAATTGCCAGGAATTGAAAACTTCACAGTTTAAAAACCTGGATTTATTTCCTTAGTCTTAGTTAGCAATCACATGATGAAATAGAGTAGTTTGCTGCCATACTTTATCCAGTAGGAATCATTAGTTTTTCTGTATGTTAATCAGTGATTTTGCCAATGTACTAAAAATATTTATTTATTCATTCTTCCCTTTAATCAAGTTATTGCATGCTTAAATGACTAAGCACTATATAAAATAACCCATACAAAAACTGAGCTTTAAAAGTCCTGTTGTTAGTTACTTTTTTGATCATCTCTGTTCTTGTAATGAATAGTCAACGTATATATGAAAAGGATAACTAAGCGGGCGTCTAAACATTTGATAACATTCATCTGTTAAGGCATTTCGTCAGACTCACCAGATATCTTCTCCTTTTAAACTCTGTAAGTTCTTAATTAAAATGAGGGAAAATTGAAACAGATCCATGTAATAAATAGTTCATTTTTAATTGCCTCTTATTTTAAGTCTATGTATTTTAAAATAAAAATGACTGTATTTGTAAAATTTTGAAATAAAGTTATTAACAACTATTGATCGACTTTCCTGGTTAAATGGAATTTCTCCAGAAAGGTTAAAAAAATTATAAAAGTTAAAATTGATAATTATTTTTGAAGACTACTTTGTATGGCCATATTCAGTTCAGTTATGCAATATAACTTAGTACCTGCTTTTTGCTGCTTTTACTTGATTCTCAGTTTCCCATTCTGTACATGCCTCAAGGGATTGACACAAAACTTTGTTTCTAATTATAGTTCTTGGTGTAAAAATTCCAACTACTCATCTGTTTTCTTGGACAGACTAAACTCTATAAAAACATGGAGAATTAAAAGATTTTATTACTTTGTTAAGTACAAACATATTTAACACCAGATATAATAGAATAGCCTTACCCTCTTCATCGCATTATATAATTTACAAGGTAGAGTGAGCACTTTTTCCATAAATTGCCATATTCTCTTTTAAAGTTAGATCAACTTCTAATATTTTACCCTTTGAGTTTTATTGTCACATCTTTGAGTGTTTCTTTTATGTGAGATTTTGGCTGGCATCAGTTTCTCTGAAATATCTTTATCATTTTGTCCCCATCATCTTCACTGAATACATTCACCTTCTCTAAAATTTCCTGACTCCAGTCTCTAGGACAGTTGTAGTATGAACATACCCATGGTTGTATTTCTTCTATAACTCCATTTAACTTATGTTTGAATTGCATTTCCAGTGTTGGCTTTTCTTTGCTGAACTTTTATCTTGGTTGGCCACTTCCTTTTTTTAGTTATCCATTTTTGTAAAATGTCACTTGGGTTTATCACCGGGACACCAAAAGGCAACACAATTCCATGTTTTATGTCTTTGTTGGACTGAGCAAAAGATGGGCAGTGATAAATTGCTATCCAGCTCTGAATTGCACAACTGTCAGTAATCATGATGAGCAGGTAACTTATGAAGTGATGTCTGCCCTGGAGAACTAGCTGTGAAATGTGTGCTTTATGCAACTGAGTACAGTTAAGACACTTAGGTAACAATTTTGGACCATATTTTTGAGGGAGGAATGATTTTTAACTAACAAATTTGGACCATATTTGGTGAGGAGTGATGTTAATTAACATTGAGAAGTAGAATTTGGGAACATCAAGACCATGAAAAATGAGAATTGGTTGTACATAAATTTAGATGGAAACAATTCCAAAAACAAAAATATGCATTATTTTTGTGTTCTGTGTGTATGCACTAAAGAATGACTCCCTTACACAATAGCAAAATATATCCTATTCCCTCTATTTAATCAAAAAAGAGGTTTTATGGATGGGTTAATATTCCTCCATGTCTCTAATCCTGTCCATTCTTAATGAGTTATTCTATGCATTCCAAATGTTTGACAGATATAGAGCCTTAGTTATAAAGTAAAAGTGATTTTGTAGTCATCTTTTCAGTTTTCCTCACAGATATTTGAAATCTGTGCTGATTTTTGCTTACTTCTTATAAACTCACATAGATCCTGTTTCTCTTGCAGTGTCTCACTAGAAAAATAACAAATACATCCAATTTTGGTACACACTTAGTGTTTAGATAATTTTCAATTCCTTACCTTTTTTCTATTGATGTTTACAACACACAGCTATAAGATTTAGTGTATGTCACAGGTGGACTTCCCTGGTAGCTCAGCTGGTAAAGAATCCACCCGCAATGCAGGAGACCCTGGTTCGATTCGTTGATTGAGGAGATCACCTGGAGGAAGGCAAGGCAACCTATTCTGGTATTCTTGCCTGGAGAATTCCATGGACAGAGTAGCCTGGCCAGCTACAGTCTATGGGGTCACAAAGAGTCAGACGCGACTAAGCACCGCACAGCACAGGATATCACAGGTACTCTTGCCAGAGTCGAAATGGAAACTGGAGGAGAAAATTATTCTGCCACTCTCAAAGAATTATATTTTGTTCTTAAATCCTTGCAACCAATCATTGGGAGATGTAACTGATGAAGAAAATGCTTTCTCCCCCTGGGAACAGATTTTTTGATAGGCAAGGCAGTTTTAGTCATGGGTTTACGGTACTGCCATGAGATTTGGCTTATTCAGTCTCTTGTCAGGGTCCCCTCACATAGAGTGTGAAGTGGCAGGGAGTCATCAAGCTAATATCTGGTTAGAAAACTTTTGACAGTAATCTAGTGGCAGGTCAATATCAAATACAGCAGCAACAAGGCAGGGATGAAGGAACATAGAGAGGTCAGGAAAGTCAGTGTCGCTCTCAAGTACAAGCAAGCTGGTGAACAGTACTATATATATATATACTTTTTTTTTTTTGAACAGGCCTATTTGAGATGAGCCAACTTGATAATTCTCAGTCTCAAGGTCCAGACTTTTTACTGTGTGGTAGCTGCATTTCCCTCAAATGCTGTTTTATCCTCTCCTAAAATTTCTGTGGAAAATGTTGTAACTGCTAATACTTTTAATACTCCAGTAACATTAGATATAAATAATCTCAAAAGGAGGCAGATTAGTGGCAAAGGGAGAGACTGATCAAGAAAAACCAAATACTTGGAATGCAATCAGGCATTTTCCCCTTTACTTACCTCTCTGTACCATTTCTGGAATTATAAATGACAAGTAATGCAATTTCTATACACTGAAGTAGAAAAACATACATAATGAACTACAGATTGAAATCAAGTCTAACTATAGATATAAATTAAGAGTCATTTAGCTATTCTAAATGAGTAACTTCCTCATTTCATGTTATTTGCCTAAGAGACTCCAAATAGATCAGTACATAAAGTGGTATGGATTAAGGTTTTCAGTGTTACTCTGAATTTGAGGAACTTGAAACAGAATTAGGACTAATAGCCAAAGCTGAAGAAAGGAGTTATCAATTACTACATGTTTTAAAGACAGTCAAATAGGGGATTGACCTGCTGGTCCAGTGATTAAGACTCCGTACTCCCAATGAAGAGTGTCCATTTTTGATCCCTGGTCAGGGAACTAGATCCATGTGCTGCAACCAAGATCCAGTACAGGCAAATAAATAAATACATATATGTATATATATATATATATATATTTTTTTTTTAAGTAAAAGTGCTGTGGCTCAGGCAATAAAGAATCTGCCAGCAATGAAGGAGATGTGGGTTGGATCCCTGGGTTGGGAAGATCTCCTGGAGAAGGGAATGGCTACCCACTCTAGTATTCTTGCCTAGAGAATTCCATGGACAGAGGAGCCTGGCAAGTTACAGTCCATGTGATTGCAAAGATCTGGACATGGCTGAATGACTAACACTTTCATAGTAGTAGTTTTCTGACTCGCTGGTAGCTCAGATGGTAAGGAATCTGCCTATAATGCAGGAGACCCAGGTTCAATCCCTGGGTCAGGAAGATCCCCTCGAGGAAGCAATGTCAACCCACTCCAGCATTCTTGCCCAGAGAATCCCATGGACAGAGGACCCTGGTGGGCTACAGTCCATGGGTCCATGGGGTCAAGGACGTAAATGCTTTTCTCCTATCCTATCTCAGCTAGAGAGAAGCTAGTTCTAAAAAGCCATTTACAAAAAATGTATAAGAAGTTGAGGCTAATGTCCTGTTTCCTGGCTTGTCTTATAATGAGCTTCACCATCTAAGGGACTACTGTCCTTGGGAGATTTTTTTTTTATTTTTTAAAGAAAATTTCACTTTCATTTATAAATTGGGAAAATATGTATTACATAAACAGTTACATATACCTTAAACATACATGCACAATGACAACATTTTGCAGTTTAATTTTGTCTCAACAAGCCACAAAATATTTCTAAAAAGTGAGAAAAAAGAAAAAAGAAATTTCTTCATAGTCTGCCAATGAAGGGCATCAGTAAAGATAATCCAAAGTAGATGATGATCTCATGTTCCTCATTATCAATTTAAGCAAAAGAATGGAGTACTCCTGAAGAGTACAGTAAAAAACCTACCCACCTAGCTGTGAGGTTGTTCTTTGTCCATTCCTGGGCACCAAAGAACTATTCTCCTTTTACTTCACTATTTCCACTTGGCACTTTTCTTTATAGCATTAAACCATATTCCTTATACTCGCTGATTTCCAACTAGCTGGCTAGATTCTAACCATCCTGCATTTTATCAAGAACCTATTTGCAGGGACAGAACTAGATATGCAGACTTAGAGAATGGACATATGGACAAGGGTTGGGGGCAAAAGGGAGAGTGAGATGAATTGGGTGATTGGAATTGACATAAATACACTACCATGTGTAAAATAGGTAGCTAGTGGGAAGCTGCTGTACAGCACTGGGAGCTCAGCTCAGTGCTCTGTGATGAGCTAGAGGGGCGGGATGGTTGGGGGAAGGTCTAAAAGGGAGGTAATATGTGCATACGTATAACTGACTCACTTAGTTAAAGAGCAGAAACTAAAACAACAGTGTACAACAATTATACTCAAATTTAAAAAAGCCCTGAATTACAAGGGAAAGATGAATAAAGTATTGCTTAACTTTATTAATGTATGCTTTAGACTTCTACCTACTCTCTTTAATTTTTTCATTGTTGTACAGTTAGTGTACAATATTATATAAGCTTTAGGTGAACAACATAGTGATTCACAATTTTTAAAGGTTATTCCACTTATAGTCATAATATATTGGCTACATTCCCTGTGTCAAACTTTCATTCTTGTAGTTTATTTATTTTATACATAGTACTCTCTATCTGTTATCCCCTACCCTTATATTGCCCTTCCCCTCTACTCTTTCCCCACTGGGAACCACTAGTTTGTTCTCTGTATGTGTAAGTCTGTTTCTTTTTTGTTATATTCACTAATTTATTTTATTTTATTTTTATTCCACATATATCTTGATATCATATGATATTTGTCTTTCTTTGTCTTCCTTATTTCACTTAGCACAGTAGCTTCCAAGTCAATCCATGTTTGTTGTAAATGGTAGAATTTCCTTTTTTTGGCTGTGTAATATTCCATTGTGCATATATACCACATCTTGTTTATCCATTTATCTGTTGATGGACACTTAGGTTGCTTCCATAGCTTGGAGACTGTAAACAATGCTGTTATGAACAGTGAGGGGCATGTGTATTTTCAGATTTTGTTTTTATCAGGTATATACTCAGGAATGGGATTGCTGGGTCAGTTTTTTTAAAAACTTGCACGCTGTTTTCCATAATGGCTGCAACAATGTATATTCCTACCAACAGTGTATAAGGGTTCCTTTTTTCTATGAATCCTTGCCAGCATATATTAATAATGGTCTTTGAATCATAGCTATTCTGACTGGTATTAGGTGATATCTCATTGTAGTTTTAAGTTGAATTTCTTGATGACTAATGATGCCAAGCATCTTTTCATGGAAGATATTGATAATGTGACTCCTGAATTTGAGGAATGGTTTTAAACATGGAGACTGCTTCTTCCCAAGATGCAAGGTTTGAAGAAATGACCCATCCACTCTTCTTTTGGCCGGGCTTTAAAACCTTAAGTGTGTCAGTCACACCTCCTTCTTACGCCTGGCCTCACTCCCCTGACACTCTCCCACTTCACTAGGCTTTCACACACATGATCAGCACCCAAATGTCTGTATATTTAATAACATGACAATATGATAAATGAATACTGATGTCTCTTCATGCTTTAATTTGCACTTCTTAATTAAGAAATAGTTTTCATATATTAATTGAATGTTTGTGCTTATTTTATATGAAATGCTGATTCATGTATTTTCCTTCTTTTTTATAGAAATGGTTATTTCTTTTTACTATGTTGATTAATAACTATTATTTATCTTTTAGATTTAATTAGCCTTTATCCGTCAGATGTGGTATATATTTGAAGCATACCATTTAGCATCTATTTTTGGTATTTTTTTAAAACAAAGATCTATTTTATTATTATGTAGACAAACATATCTTTCTAGATTTTGAAGAATGCATTTCTAAAAAATGCAAATTGATGAGGATAATTATGCATAAATTGGAGTATAAAGTGTGCATAATCTAACATTATGATAAATATAGTGATGAAACATTATTACCATTATTATTATTATTGTCATTTCTACATTATTGATAACTTTTGCCAACATCATTTATTGGAGAGTGAAACTTACCTCTGCTAATATCAATTTTATCTCTATCTTACAATAAATTATCTCATATATTTATAATTATTTTAGATATTTCAGTTATTTTTAATTGATTCATTTATTCCTCAGTACTACAAAGCTTCAGTTACTATAGTTGTATATTATACTTTATTTTTCTAGTAGTATACCTTCTTGTTAATCTCCTTTTCCTTGAATTTTCATGGTTATGTGTATATATTTATCATTCACTTACTTTGCAAAATGAACTTTAGAATTATTTGGTTAACTGTTTCCTCCCCCAAAATTTATATTGATTTTAAAATTTGATTGCTTTGCATTATAAAATAATTCAAAGGGAATTTACAATTTTACAGTTGAGTTACTATTCCCCAATACTTGTAATCCCTACTCATTTATTCATATTACTTATATTTTAATATTTTTCTTCATATTTTTAATTATTATCTTAAAATATGTATATATAAAACACCATACAGAAAGCCTGGCTATAACAGGACATATAAACTCTCCTTGATTACTTTTTACACTTTTTAGCTCTTTGAGGTGTGATTGGCAAATGAGCATTACAATTAAGCTGTACAACTTGAAGCTTTCATATAAACAGAATCTGAAATGATCACATCAAGCTATTTAACACAGCCGTCATCTCACATGGTGACCATTTCTTTCCTTCCTTCTCTCTGTCCTTGCTTTTTCCTTCTTTCTTCTTCTTTCTCCATTTTTTTTCTTAATTTCCATACATACATGTGTGTGTATATATATATGTATATGTATATATATATATATATATTTCATTTTCTTTAAACAGGTTAATTCAAACTTGTCTCTAGAAAGAAAGAAAGGACACAGGGAGACTGTGTTCCTGTATTTATGAATTGAGGAAGAACTCAGCCAGGAAAGACAAAATTAAATCTACATAGAGAAATCTGAAAATTTATAAAATGCATTCACAGAACAGTAACAGCAATTAAATTTACCAGTAAAATTGCATTAACAGTTTACTTCACTTGTAAGTCAAGGAATACAAATTAAATTAAAATATAAGATTATAATTACTTTATAGAAGTTGACAACTTATATAATATATTAATACTCTGGAAATATATCTAGAATTGCTCACTGTAAGTTTGTTAAAAAAAAAATATCTACCGACAAAAGTCAAGTTAAATAAATTATAGTTTAGTTGTATAATGAAATATTGAGAGATTTTAAGCAGATATGGCTAGTTTTAACTCTCCAGGCTTAGGCTTCCATCTGCCTAGTTTCAAATTCTCACTTTCACATTTTTTGAGTAAAGATTAAACTCTCAGTGTATCTGTGACTCTATGTCTTCATCAGTAAGATTAAATAAATTCTGACAGTGGAAATTGAAAGTATCAGTCACTCAGTCTGTCTGACTTTTTGTAATCCCAAAGACTGTAGCCAGCCAGGCTCCTCTGTTCATGGAATACTCCAGGCAAGAATAATGGAGTGGGTATCCATTCCCTTCTCCAGGTAATCATGCCCAACTGTAAGTTGACTATACAGATTGACTGTAATAACACAACTCACAGCTGAGAACAGTTTCTAACTTACCCTTAACATTCATTGTATGGTATCTATTATTGAAAGGATAATATAGAAATCCTTTTATTGAAAGGAAAATATTTCTAATTTTTCAGTGAATAAAAACAGCAAAAAAGGATTTTGCAGCTGTCTTTTTCAATGCCAAGAAATAAAAACACTATAGATGGTCATCTATAAAATATGGAATCATAAACTATTTTTATTATTTTAGTTCCTTTATAAATTAAATTTGCAGTAAGTATATGATCTAATGAAGTAAAATTATCAATATGGTCCAAAGAAGAGAAGGAAAATCTTTAGTTACTTGAAAAGTAACAATCTCAGTTATTGGTCTGATAAATGGGAAAATAAAATATAAATGTATACTGAAAATTCAAGTTGCAATAAAACCTTTTTTAAAAAAAAAATCAAGAATTACATAAGTAAAATCATTGACCAGATCTGTAATATTCCAATTATATATGTCATGATATCAGAACCATTTGGTACAGCCATCAGTAACAGAGTGTGTTTTTTTCTATCAATCTTAGCAACCTAGACTTAGGAGGGGAGAAAAAGAAAAAGGATGATTAAGAGAAAAAATTAACTCAGAGCCTGAGTCTGTGCTCCAAAAGATTGCAGAAAACACCTTTTTGTATGCTTCACATGTCCATTTCTTAATGTCTAATTCTTTTCAACATATAATGACCAGAATTATTCACATTATAATGGAACCAAAATGCAAATTACTACCACACAAGGCAATTCTTTTAGACCATCAAATGAGATGAAAATGTGTGTTATCTTGTGTTCCCACTATCCTTGTAAAATAACTCAGGGTAGCTCACAAATGAAAGACAAGGAGGAAAAATAATGCAATGGGTTACACATTTCTTGAGAGGTGATAATCAGCATTCAGCTAAATATAGTGGCGCTCAGTCAAGATGAAAAAAGTGAAAAACTATTCAAAACACTTCTGCCCACTTAAACGGTCAGTATAAAGAAAATATTAATAAACTGGCATGTGATGTACTATAATTACCTTTCCAAATTTGTTACCGCATTAAGTATGATTTGAATTATTTCTCAAGATGGGATTTAAATATGTTCTCTATTTAAAATACACACCTTTATAATATTTCTTTTATTTTCTCCACTGTGGCTCTTTTCCATCTAGCTTTCTCGTATAAATTGCTGGCTGCCTATAATTTGTTGTTGCAGCTATTTCCCTTCTTACATGCTTCTGCCTATTATTTTGTGGTATCTCTCTGGAGAAGGGAATTTTAATAACTGTTATTTTAACCATATTCTTCATTTTTATTTTTGTACTAGGGACTTGCAAACTTTTATATATTATCATACTTTTTTGCTGGAAGCTCTTAATTTCTAATAAATATTTGTCTTTTGTATTACATTTTTATAGAACTTTGTTTTTAGAGATATTTTTGCCAGAAGTTGTCATCATTTTTAAGTTAATTGACTTAGTTTAATCTTGCCACTCTACTGTATGGTACAGTTGCAAGGTTAGATCAAAATCATACACAGAGTTATGTTGTTTTCTCCTTATTGCAAGAATACAGCAAATATTTACAGGTGACTTTGTTTTTCTTTCAGGAGGAAAAAATACTTTAAAATTCATGAAAAGCATATGTATCTACGTACATATATAGGCATATGCTCACTACTTTTAAACAATGGCAGGGAATTATTTAAAATTAAAAAAAAATTTTTTCAGTAAAAACACAGTACCATGATGACACTATATATACTCTAAATTGCTTACAAAGTGCATCAAATTTATTGATTCTTTATACCTCACACAACTCTACAAGTTAAGCACTCACTGTTATTTACTCTATTTTACATAAAAGAAAACAGAGGCTTAGAGATGCTGAGTAACTGATGAGGCCACACAGCAAGGAAGTGGCAGACCCCAGGTAGTGTAGCTCCAGAGCCCTAATTTATACTTGTCATTATTATTGTTGCATTCCTTAATAACTTAAGCAGTAAAAAAAATCCTTATAATTAGGTATATTTAGAATGAATCCTCTTTAAGAGATAATAGTGGCTTAGATGGTAAAACATCTGCCTGCAATACAGGAGACCCAAGTTGGATCCTTGGATTGGGAAGATCCTCTGGAGAACGGAATGGCTACCCACTCCAGTACTCTCTCCTGGAAAATTCCATGGACAGAGGAGCCTGGCAGGCTACAGTCCATGGGGTTGCAAAGAGCCGGACATGGCTGAGTGACACAGTTAATACTTATTAAGAATTTTCAGGGCTAGAATTGTTTTACTTGCATTACATTGAAAAAATCACATGAATTAAAGAACTTAACCTATATAACTCAATAACATAGGTGTGTTTTATCCCCATGTTGGAAATAAGGCACCTGTGGTTTCATGAGATCAACCTAAACGATCAACCTAAAGTCACACAAGCAAATTATTTTGCAAGTAGTAATGCCGGTAACGATTCTAACTCAGAGTCAGGCTTTGGAAGTCACAGCTGTGAGTTAGAGACACCAAGTAAGTTTTCTCACTTGTCTTGGTTGCTTGTTACTGATGCAGATGTGAATGGGCAGTATCTAATGGTTCAAATCCAGATTTAAATTGCTCTTTCAGGCTGTGTAGGTTTGTCCTTAACAAAGTCTTTTCTACCTGAAGAGGTATGATTGAAATTCTTTAAGGTACTGTGCCAAATTAGTGAAAGCAATCCTAGAACAAAAAGCAAAAATGAACCAATTTCAACATGATAAATGTTAGACGGATACTTGAAATAAAAATTTATAGAGAGGTCTTTGCTAAGAAAAAACTTTTATGCAAATATCAGTTTTTATAAACAAATGCAAACACACAAAAGTATAACACTTCATAAATGAAACTTCTGAGTGTCTAGGCATTACACACACACAGGGAATTGCCATTGTATGACTAGGAAATCCACACAGTTCTTTAATTGCTGATGTAGAGGTATATTTGCGTACATTATCACTTACTTTGGACTACCTTATTTTTTTTTCAGAAGAAGTTAGATACTTATTCTTTATTTTAGGAATCTGGCATTATAATGGTATGAAATTGTCAATAGCCAGAAAGAACAGTTTGTGAATATAATCTATATTTAATCTGAGCAATGTGTCAGACTCTTCTTAAGTAATTATGATTAAACATATCTACTTTGAATTTCTTTTTTTTTTTTTTTGCTATCAATAATAAAAAATCCCCTAACCCTACAAAATACGAAGAATTGTCTGGATGATGACTTATATCTAAATCCTGAAACTACAAATTAAAATCCTGATTCTCTATCAGTCTTACATGTCTGTGGTACCTGTTTACCCTGCCTTTTGAAAAACGATTTAGTGGGAAGATTTGGGAGAATGGCATTGAAACATGTAAAATATCATGTAAGAAACGAGTTGCCAGTCCAGGTTCGATGCACGATACTGGATGCTTGGGGCTAGTGCACTGGGACGACCCAGAGGGATGGTATGGGGAGGGAGGAGGGAGGAGGGTTCAGGATGGGGAACACATGTATACCTGTGGCGGATTCATTTTGATATTTGGCAAAACTAATACAATTATGTAAAGTTTAAAAATAAAATAAAATTAGAAAAAATTAAAAAAAAAAAAAAAACGATTTTGGGGGTGGGGCTTCCCTGATCATCCAGTTTCTGAATCATCCAAGATTCTGCCTTGCAACGCAAGGGACACTGGTTCAGTCCCTGGTCTGGGAAGACCCCACATGCTGTGGAGCAACTAAATACATGTGCCACAACTACTGAGCTCATGGGCAGCAACTACTGAAGCCACGCACCTAGATCCCGTGCTCCACAAGAGAAGTCACCACAGACAGAGGCCCACACATTGCAGTGAAGAGTAGCCCCTACTCTTCACAGCTAGAAAAGCCAGTGTACAGCAACAAAGACTCAGCACAGCCAAATAACTAAATCTTTTAAAAATATTTTTTTTATTGTTTAAATTCACTAAAATTAAGATCTCTTTTAGATAGGTCCATTTGAATCATATTAGATATTTTGTAATGAATTAAGAGATGTATAAAAGAAGCCTGAATTCTAACCCAGGAAAAATGGTTCTTTGAGACATGTGTCTGCAATCTACTCCATCTGCTGGGTTTTTTAATATAGTCTCTATTTCTTGCCCCAACAATTCATCTGTTGATTTATTCATCTGTCGTGTGGCAAGAAGTCTGAGTTTGGACTTGGTAACACTCTCAGGAATGATTTTTCTGTGGCATGCAAAGCTGTTTGATACCATTCTTACCACAGCAGAACTTCTTTCAAAATTAGAGTCTATTCTCTCAAACTTTGCCTCAGCTTTATCAACTAAGTCTATGTAATACTTTAAATCCTTTGTTATTTTAATAATTGTTTGCCAACTTATATGGTTGTAATTCACAGTACCCAAAACAATTGCAATAGTAGCATCAAAAATCACTGACCATGGGTCACCATAGCAAATATAATAATAATGACAAGTTTTGAAATATTCTGAGGATTACCAAATATGACACAGAGACATGAAGTGTAAAAGTGCAGCATCTGTAAAGCACTATAGAGCAAAGCACAGTACAATGAGTATGCCTATAAATATAATTCTTTAATGTTTCTCAAAAGGAAAGCAATAGTATAAAAGTTAGCCAAAATATTCACATTATCAAAGAAAAATGAATCATGTCACTTATATAGCACTGAATGTATGAAAGAAGAAATGGTTTCATTTAGTAGGTTCATGAAATCCATCTTTATAATAATATTTTTGTAAGAATTCTATTTATAATAAATTTTATATGGAATTTGGATACTTTAAACAATTTGAGGATAGCACATATTAGAATAATATCAATATAAAAATATATATGTCAAAATGAAATACCAGGGTTATAAAATGGTCAGCTATGTTTATTGTGGGGCTTCCATGGTGGTTCAGATGGTAAAGAATCTGCTTACAATGCAGGAGACCTGGGTTCAACCCCTGGGTCAGAGAGATCTCCTGAAGGAAATGGCTACCCACTCCAGTATTCTTGCTTGGAGAATTCCACAGACAGAGGAGCCAGGTGAGCTACAGTCCATGGGGTCACAAAGAGTCGGACAAGACTGAGCGACTAACATACACACAAATATAAACAATGTTTATTTTTACATGAAGTCATAATATTAGCCACTACACAAATCTATTTGCCAGGGAAAGTGCCTTCTTTTTAAATTTTCAAAGTATACATTTCAATGATTTGTTTGAATGTGTTTGAGTGTGTCTTTGAAAATAGCAAAAGTCTAATTATAGACTATGTTTTACAAGAAAGGTTCTTTATCTATATTTGTAATTAGTGACTATTTACTAACAGTTATATTTTATTCTATGTATTTTAGTCATTAATGAGTATATGTCAAGTGTCTCTTGTAGTATTTTGATCTGTTCTAGGCATTTGGAAGTGCATGAAGTAGTTACAGGCATTGTAAGTTCTCTCAAAGCATTTATAGAAATATTGTTTTCTGATTTTTCACCTAAAATATCCCTAGGTAATATCCCTTCAAAAATACAAGTTTCTATGATAAAAACAAAAACCAAAAAAGTCTAATTACATTAGTATAAGATTTTGTAGATATTTTTAAATGAAATTAATTTATTTAAAACGTCTAAAATAGGATGAACATTTTGTCTATATGAAATAAAAATATTTTGTTATAGTCTCTATCAAAAGATTTTTTAAACCCCTACTTCCTGAATTTAAAAGAGAGTGCCATAGTAAATTTTTGTGTAATAACTTTTTTATGCTGTTCTATTTTCAAAGATGTTTTTGAGAAGTACAAATTCTGGGTATTAAATTATCTTATATAATATTTTGTAAATTTAATACATATTTATGTAAAGTAAATTAGTATCATAATGAAATAAAATTATATCATTGCCCAAGGTCATTTAACTCAAGTTTCAATCTGGGTTTAAGATGGTATTTATTCTTTTTGCAATGAAAAAACTATGATATTAAGTAAATCTCATGATTTACTATGAGCATTCTATCCTCATAAATTTGCTGCAAATAATTGCCTCAGTATTGTGTCCTGTGGAAGACCAAAAATTATACATTTGCATAATTTTACTATGTAGCTGCCATAAGCAAATAACTATTATAACACCTCACATTTGTGACTTTTGCTACAAAACATTTTGAAATTGAATTTCAATGTTGGAAATCTGTTGACCTTGAAAATGTAACAAAAAAATATTTTATCAAGATGAGAATCTTAAGGGTGTTTCTGTTACACATAGACTAAAACTTAAGAAGCTAAAATTTTACTTTATTATGCTTTTTTAAAACCTCTGTTTAAGAACAAAGTTTCAACTTGCGTATCAGGACTATTTTTCTTTTAACTTCCAAATATATACAGAAAGAATCTATTCCATAAATTTCTTACTCTACTTACCAATTAAATCACTTTCTGTGGTATTTTTCATTTGTGTGTATTTGTATTTACTTAGAAAAAGCAAAACAGTTTTGGAGCCCTAGAAAGTTTATTAGATCTAGATTGAGAACCATTTAAAATAATTGAAAACCATTTCCCTTACAATTTTAGATTGAAATACAAATATAATATGTTTTGCTTGTACATCTTTATACTTAAAAAGAGAATGCCAAGTGTGTTTATATTCAAAACTAAGTCAATAAATGTATCAGTTATATGCTATTCGCAGAAGAAAAATAGAAAAGGAATTAGAATCAGAACAGAGGGATCACAAAAGGAGAGGAAAATGAGAGGCACATGTGTGTATTGGAACACGTGAACCCACACCCAGTGCACAAAAACAACCAGGAGTAAAGGTAATAATGAGAAATACTGTGGTTTTAATGATACTCTAATAAGAGTTGTCAATTTCTGTTGAAAAAAATATTCCTGTCCTTTGTTTAGAAATTTCAGTTCAGTTCAGTTCAGTTGTCATTCACTCGTGTCCGACTCTTTGCGACCCCATGAATTGCAGCACGCCAGGCCTCCCTGTCCATCACCAACTCCCGGAGTTCACTCAAACTTACATCCATCGAGTCAGTGATGCCATCCAGCCATCTCATCCTCTGCTGTCCCCTTCTCCTCCTGCCCCCAATCCCTCCCAGCATCAGAGTCTTTTCCAATGAGTCAACTCTTCTCATGAGGTGGCCAAAGTACTGGAGTTTCAGCTTCAGCATCAGTCCTTCCAATGAACACCCAGGACTGATCTCCTTTAGGATGGACTGGTTGGATCTCCATGCAGTCCAAGGAACTCTCAAGAGTCTTTTCCAACACCACAGTTCAAAAGCATCACTTCTTCTGTACTCAGCTTTCTTCACAGTCCAACTCTCACATCCATACATGACCACTGGAAAAACCATAGCCTTGACTAGACGGACCTTTGTATGTGTAAAAAAAAAATTGTTTTCCACTGTTTTATATACGTGTCAGGATGAACACATTTTCATGCAGTTTATCTTAACAAGGACAAAGACATTCTACAAGTGGGGAAAGCACCAGCCACATATCCCAGAATGCACTAAATAGAACATACTGGATTATATCTCTGTAGGTAAGAACTGATCATGAATTCAATCAAGGACATATGGTTTTTCCAATAGAATTTTGAAATAAATGAATGTGAAGAATGGTGTGTGGATGTTGGAATATGCTGCTGCTGCTGCTAAGTCGCTTCAGTCGTGTCCAACTCTGTGCGACCCCATAGATGGCAGCCCACCAGGCTCCGCCATCCCTGGGATTCTCCAGGTAAGAACACTGGAATGGGTTGCCATTTCCTTCTCCAATGCATGAAAGTGAAAAGTGAAAGTGAAGTCACTCAGTCATGTCCGACTCTTCACGACCCCATGGACTGCAGCCTACCAGGCTCCTCCATGCATGGAATTTTCCAGGCAAGAGTAATGGAGTGGGTTGCTATTGCCTTCTCTGATGTTGGAATATAGGTGTCAACAAAAAGGGAAAATAGATGTCAACTAGAAATTTTCACAACCTAAAAGTTAGGTTATGTTTTATTTGGTGGAACTTTTTAGGACTTCAAGCCCAGGACTTCAAGAGGCAGCATCTCAAGCAATTCTGAGGAAACTACTCTGATGAGATGACGGGTGGGAGATCTTGGATATATAAACTTTTGCAACAAAGGGAAAGTAGTAAGAACAAAAGGCTATTGTTAGTAAAAGAAAACTAGATATCTCAAGTTAAGGAATTTAGCACTTTTCTATGTATAGGAAAATGCAAGAGTCTGGGCTCACTGAAATCATTTATTTGATATACACCTAGCTGTCTGGACTAGTATTCTGTTCTTTCACAGTATCCTGAGATTACTTGTGTGTTAGTTGCTCAGTATTGTCTGACTCTACTGTAGGCCTCCAGATTCCTCTGTCCATGGAATTCTCCAAGCAAGAATACTGGTGTGGGTTGCCATTTCCTTCTCCAGGGAATCTTCCTTACCTAGGGATGGAACCCGTGTCTCCCACACTGCAGGCAGATTCTTTTTCATTTGAGCTATTCGGGATGCCTCAGGGCTCACCATAGGGAGTAGCTGTAGTCTGATATCAGCTGGATGGCAGGTATTCTTCGTTTCCTTCCTGAATTCCCCCAGGGCTCACCAGCTCACCACTGCCAGCTGTGGCTGGAATCTCTGATGACTGTGACATCCTTTGTTTGCTGACATAGCAGGCAATATTCCATTTCGCATAGTGAATATGATTTTGTTTTCTGTACTTCATCTCTTCCTTTTTTGTTTTTCTAGAAGTCTAGTTTTTCTGTGAGAATGATCTCTTTGTACAATAGATAATGTTGGTGGGAATGTCGCATTCAGAGTTCTTTTCTCTCACTAGTACATGATATGCTTCAGGTCTCATAAATGCCCTCTTGCTGCCTAGATAGGATGCTGCATAAAAATTGAAAATAGTTAGCACTGTCCCTGTAAAAAATTAATAAATGGAGACTTCAATTAAAATAAATTTGGGAGACCATAAGGGGAAGCTCCCACATACCAGGAGGACAGCTGGGCCCATCATGAAAAAGAAAGATTTCCTTTTCATGCCTGGTAAGAGTGCAGCCAATGAGAGACTGTTTCAACTCAACCCATGAAAAATCACTGTACTTCAAACTCTTAGTTCCTCCAGTGGGCTCTTTGTTTTCTATAGCCCTCCTGACTTCCTTTTCTTTTCTTTAAAGTAATTCTTTTCTCCTTGTTGAAGGGGGTTTGCAAGTGGTGAGCCATCATTACAGACCTTAATTACAATTCTTTGCTGATCTTGAATAAACACCTTTTGGGGAAACATACCTAGCTGTTTATTTGTTTAGGTCCATATCCCACTGTGGCACTGTCTGGATGTTGTAGCCACGCATTCCGGGAAACAAACTCACTCAGAAGGACAATGCAGATAGTGGAGCGCAGTTCATTACACTGGCGGGCCCAAGGCAGGGTCTCCTCTTAGCCAAGGACCCCGACCAGCATTTGTGAAAATCTTTTATACCCCATGTGTACGTGTCTGAACCCACCACTCCAAATTCCTTGAGACTTACATAAACCAAGGAAAATACAATCCCAATAACCCCATCATTCACGTGCTATGTGCTCATGTGCTCAAACAGTCAAACAATTAGCCAATAATCAATAAACCCGAGGTTACACTCTGATAGATACAGAAAAAATTATGTCCTGTCTGGAGGAAGGGGTGATTAGTGTATGTTTTCTCTTAGGCGACGAGTAACCTAGATACAACATTCAAGGTTCCTCTGTCTGGAGGGGGTCTTATCCTTCTGTTGTTTTTATAGGCACTAAACACAGAGTTCAGAGTCCATTGGAAAGGTGGCCAAGCATGATCAGCATGAACAGGCCTAAGATAGAGTCCAGGCCCTATGAATTCCTTCTTCATGGACAAAAGAAGATTTATTTGCTTTCATCAGCCATATCTCTTGACCTGCTCTATTAATTCCATTTCCTTCTACTGGCTAAGTTATGAGCCTCTAAGTTTCAAATAACTTCCCTTCTAATCATCATTATCCAGAGAAAATCTGTAGTTTGTGCAACCAAAGACATAAAGACATATTTGTGGTTTTATTTTCCATCAGTGCTTATGTTGTTCACACTATACTTTTGCCTTCAGATTTTCTAAACAAATATTTAATTGCACATAGTAGCTATATTCATTTCCTCCCAGAAAGTTTAATTTAATAAGTGTCAAAGCTCTGCTAAATTTGCAGCTAGATTTTTTAGCTTTTCTTTAAAATGTTTCTTAGTAATGAGTCCAACATTTCACAACAGTTTTCAAATTAATCAGTACAACATTTGAGTTGGCCTCATTTGATCACTAATGGTGATATATGTGACAGATCTTTTAGAATCCCATCAACCAGTCATTTCTCCTTTTCCTTTTAGTTTTCAGAACTATGATTTTGTTTCTGCAGCCAAGGGCTTATCACAGGCGTATCATTATAATTGTACTTTGTTTTGATAATTATTGGTCTAGAAAAGTTTATGAATACTTCTGGTCAATGAGACCTAAATGGAACTTTGTAGCTGTGCTTTGGCTGAAGATTTTGTTCTCTTGTTTAAAGAGTGAAACACATGAGGACAAATAACCTGTATGATGCCCTTCTTTTCAGCTTTCAGCTGTTGAGTGAGTGGTGAGCTAATTAGAACTGCTTTAGCCCAGAGAAGATATAGTAAGGATGGTATTCGGCTAGAAAGATGAGAAGGGATTGAGTTTGGACTGTTTTTTTTGGTCATTTTGTTTTTGTTTTCACCCATGCCATATAGTGCGCTGAACCCTGGGATTCCACTTCCTCTGACCTGGGAATGAATGCAAGCCCCAGTGGAAAGGCGGAGTCTTAACCACTGGACTGCCTGGGAAGTCCCTGCCCTGTTGTTTTTGAGCAATTGAAAGTTACATCTGCCTAATTCCACAATACTAAGATTTCTGTGTTTGCTGGTGCAGCTTGGCCCTATGCAAACCTATGGAGTATGTTCTTAATCAAGTCTACATGTGACTACTGTCCATCACGATGGGACTTTGTTTCTCTCACAGTGGAAAGTGCAGCGAAAGCATGCTAATATGTTAAAAAATCAGAGGAAAAGAACATTTCCTTTGGTATGATCCACTGTTCAGTTCAGTTACTCAGTTGTGTCTGACTCTTTGTGACCCCATGGACTACAGCACACCAGACCTCCCTGTCCATCTCCAAATCCCGGAGTTTACTCAAACTCATGTCCATTGAATCGGTGATGCCAACCAACCATGTTATCCTCTGTTGTCCTCTTCTCCTCCAACCTTCAATCTTTCCCAGCACTAGGGTCTTTTCAAATGAGTCAGTTCTTCACATTAGGTGGCCAAAGTATTGGAGTTCCAGCTTCAGCATCAGTCCTTCCAATGAATATTCAGGACTGATTTCCTTTAGGATGGACTGGTTGGATGTCCCTGCAGTCCAAGGTTAGGGTTGGACTAATTCAAAAGCATCAGTTCTTTGGCACTCAGCTTTCTCTATAGTCCAACTCTCACATCCATACATGATTACTGGAAAAACCATAGCTTTGACTAGATGGACCTTTGTTGGCAAAGTAATGTCTGCTTTTTAATAAAATGAATCATATGAATTGGAAATAGATATCAATTGTCATGAACAAGTAGTATCATTCATGATTAAAGAAGCAATATTAACATACACAGTAAGTTAACAAGTTTTAATTACAACATTACACATTTCAATTATTATTTAGTATTCTGAAAATATCCAATTTAAGAGCTACTTGGGATATTTTCATTTTATTTTAAATTGATAACTAAATAATGTTATTATTCTGTGTATTAGGGAAGAACTAACTGGCTGAACTAGTTGAATGAAAATAATGTGAGTGTCCATAAGAATGCTATTCTGATAACAATATTTATACAAAAGAATGCATAACATTTCTTATGAAAAAGGAATGCATGGTACTAAATGAAAACAAAAATCAAAATGAATCTAGAAATTACAAACTACTAGATAAAATATGATGAAAGATAAAATATAAAATCCTCATCCAGTTGAAATGAAATATGTTATATACATAAATAATTTTTAATTTTAAAACATGTAATCCTTTCAGAGTGTTTTAAATTGTACACCAACATACTTCTTAATTTAATTTCATAAAGAAATTTCTGTTTGGAGACTTTACAAAAAGAAGTTAATCTGTCGATTGATGAGGATGTGGCCTTGCTAGTAGCATTGATGAAATGTTTTATGCTAAAATATCAATACTTACAGTCTCCAAAGCACAATGGTGTTAATTATACCAGCTCTTATTTAAAATAATGTGGAGAACAGGAGTTGAACAGCAACAACAAAAAGCCATCCTGTTAAAAAGAAAATGCTTCTGCCCAGTTGGCCTTAATTAAATATGAACAAGTTACAAGGCTTAATAATCAAGGGCACAAGATATTAAAGATACTTAAGGAGATGGATTACTGTTTTGTTTGGGTTCTACTTTTGCCCCCTTGAGAAATTAAATACTGACATGATTACCTTCATTAAAGTACTTTTAATTTCTCTCAAAATATTTCATTCCACCTAATGCTGTTATAAATAGGGTGCAGTCCAAAGGTAATTAATCCATTGTGTGGCAAGAGAGAAATATAATGTGCTTACCTTGACTTCTTTTACTGTCAATTAGTTCCCATACACAGCTATTGGAAGTCACAATCAGTTTTACCCATTAATCTTGTGGAATAAAGTTCTGTATACTGAGATTCTTAGATACAGAGTGTGTATATTAATCTACAACTTATAAAAGAATGATATTGCTAAGCAAAGTTTGATATATTCACTTTCATTTGTGTTGCAACACATGAATTCTCACTGTTTGCAGACATAATGTAATCATGCAGTTGATCATAAATTTATTTCACCTAGGATGCAAATGATCAGTTTATGCAATAAGTATTTACAATAAAATGTCATTGTATGAAGGGAATCTAATATTTTCTAATAATACATTTGCTAACAAATAAAAATGAGTGTTCCTTGTCTTAAAATATTTGCATATTGGAACATTTTTCTCATGGGAAATGTCATCTTGTTAAGATAAATTTTTCCTGAACTCCAATTGATGCAAAGAAATGTTAACCAGTTTTAGCTTTTCAACACTTAAAAATTTTCCACCTCACTATTATCAAGAAAGTGAACTTGGTTTTTGGTGGCAGACTGAAAGCATGTTTTCATCTTTCAATGACTTGTCAAAAGTTTATTAATATGATAGCCTGACTATTGCTTTTGTGGTTTTAGAGAATGTGATTGTGTTCTAAATCAAAAGTAATTTATGTGAACAGGTGAGAGTGCAGGATACAAGAGGACACTTTCTGAGAGACAGAGAAATGGGAAAAAAATAAAACTTTAGAGGGTTCCATTAGAAATATTAGATATATTGAGGTTATTTGGTAATTTATATTTTTTCCTTGAGTGTGCTAAAATTCATGCCTATGCATTTTTTCTCTCTTTTATTCTGGAAAAATATTATGGGCCTACAAATTTATACTTGTATTTGGGAGGGGTCTCCTCACACTTTGTTTTTATCAGCAAACACCTCAGAACTGTTGAGGACTAGTGAGGATCAATGTCAGGGCTGATTATTTCTAGAGACTACCTTCTGAATCTCAGGTCTCAGAATCAGTTGACTTGTAACAAGAGTCAGTATCATTTTTTTTTTCTTTCTTTCTTTTTTATTTTTTATTTTTTTTGTTGAGAGAAGATTTTGTGTCTAGTAAGAGGGGAAAACATTGGAGGATTTTGAACTATCTCGCTGAAGACCTCAGATCAGAAAACCACTGCAGTATTACAAGTGATTGAAGCTGAACCAGTGTGAGACTATTAGGCATGGTGAGAAGTGATTGAATTGTTGATATATTGTGAAAGAGCAGATAGGGTTTACTGAAGCACCCAATGTGGAAGTGGGAAAAAGAATCAAGGGTGACTCCTGTAAGTTTGACTTAAATAAATTAAAAGATAAAATTGTTGTTCATCAAAATAGGAAATCACATTGGAGAAGGAATTCTTGGGGTTGGGGGTGGGGAAATCAGAAGTTCAGTTTGTGACATGTTCATTTGCAAAGAACTGAGAAATATCTATGAGTCAGACTAACTGAATGGGCAGTTGGATTAGACTGACTCCATGTAGAAGTCCAGAACTGCGATGTACACTTGGGAGTCTTCTGCCTATATCTTATATTTACAGGTAATACATTGAATAACATTACCTGGGAAGTGGGAAGATATGGAAAGAGAAAAGAATCAATGATTGAACCCAGGAGCATACCAAAATTTAGATGTCCAAGAAGTGGGTAGAAATCAACTAAAGAAGGGAGACCAGCATTTCTCCATCTCAACATGACTGAAATTTCAAGCTAGATAATTCTTTCTCATCAAGAAAAGGGAAAGAATATTTCTCTCAACGTTCTGTACTTTGTAGAATAGTTACCAGTATCATTGGCCTTTACATACTAAATGTCAATAACATATCCTTTCCCAAAGTATGACAGTCCAAGTTTTCTCCAGACATTGCCAATGCACCTGTCTGGGAGATGTGAATACCAAGTAGCCCCAAGTTGAAATCAATTTGCTGGATGTTTAGGACAAGTAACAGGTAAATGTGGTGGCCTACAGGCTCAATTCTTTTTTTCTTCTTCATGTAAAAGAGAACAATTAACTACTTTTCAAGAGGTGAAGTAAGATGAGGACTGAAAATGAGCTAACATCATGGTGGTCACTGATCTCGCTTCCTAGACTATTGTAAGTGATTCAGTGTTTCCTTTCATTTCAAAATGATCACCATGATAAACCTAGTTGTCTTCTGTCACCAAAGACATTATATAAATATTGACCATATTTCCCACACTGTACATTTCATACCTGTGACTCATATGTTTTGTAACTGAAAATTTATACCTCTTAATCTCCCTTACCTTTCCTCTCCTACCTCAACCCTCCTCCCCTCTGGCAATCATCTGTTTGTTCTCTGTATGTATGACTCTGTCTCTGTTTTCTTAAACGTGTCTTTTTTTTTTTTTGGACTTCACATGTAAATGAAATTATACCATATTTGTCTTTTTCTGTCTGACTTACTACACTTAGCAAAATACCCTCTTGGTCCATATTTATTGTTGCAAATTTTATTCTTTTTTATGGCTAAGTAATATACAATTATATTTATATAGCACATCTTCTTTATCCATTCATATATGGATGGGCACTTAGTATACTTCTATATCTTGCCTTTCTAAATAATGCTGCAATGAACATAGGAGTGCATATATCTTTTCAAGATATTGTTTTTGTTTTCTTCAGATAAACACCCAGAAGTGGAATTGCTAAATCAAATGGTAGATCTACTTTTAATTTTTTGAGGAACCTCTATAGCACTTTTCATAATGGCTATATCATTTTAACATTCCCACCAATACTGCACAAGGATTCCCTTTTCTCCACATTCTCACCAACACTTGCTACTTCTTTTCTTTTTAGTAACAATAAAAAAAAAAATCTAATAAGGATGAGATAATATCTGTTCATGGTTTTGATTTACATTTTTCTGATAATTAGTGATATTGAAAATCTTTTCATGTGCCCTTTGGCCATCTGTATGACTTCTTTGAAAAAATGTCTATTCAAGTTCTCAGCTCAATTTTTTTTTCTTTAAATAAGGTTTTTTTGTTTGTGCAATGTTGAGTTATGAGTTCTTTGTATATTTTTAAGTTAATCCTTTATCAGACATACTGTTTGCAAATATCTTCTCCCATTCAATAGACTTTTTATTTTGCTGATAGTTTCCTTCCCTCTGCAAAAGTCCTTTAGTTTGATGTAGTTTCATTTGTTTATTTTTACTTTTGTTTGAAGTTAAATTATTTTTAATGGTCACTTATTAATACACATCACCAAAGTATTGATAATGCCAAATCCTCCCTTATTTATGTCCGTAACTCTACCTTCTTTTCCCACAGAGAGGTTTGAATGGAATTTTAGTACCATGCTTTACTGTTCTCAGCTGGTGTGGTATTAAGACTGTTTTTCAAAATTAAGAAACAACATTTAATACTTGTTACATTTCCAAAGCACTGGTGTAATACTTAAAAAACTCTGAGATTTCACTGAATTTGGTTTTTAAAGCAAAAGGAAATTATTTTAAGCCTAAATTTTATGGAAAATCAATGCATTAAACAGGTATAGATCTTTGACCTCTTTTTCAGACCCCACTTCACTGTGATTCAATCACATTAGTTACAACTTCATGTTAAGAAACAGCCCCAGAAATTCTGATTAAATACAATTCAAATTTATCTTTCAGTAAGAATCTCAAATGATTCAATTCAAGGGCTCTTTCTTAATCTTGAATCTACACTTCTAAGAATGTTCTGTTTCTCTGTATTTCTTGATATATAAATTTATCCATGCATTTTCTCCCTCCTACTCTCTCTCTCTCCTAAAAATATCTGTAAATGAAAATTTTCTGGATTGTATAAACATATATTAATATGCAAAATATATTTAATGTTTCCCAAAATAGAAATGTATTCAAAATTTTAAAAATAATATTCAGAAAAATAAAATAAACTTGAATGGCTTTGTAACTTATCTCACACTAAAGATATTTATTATGAATAATGTTACAAATTTATTATCAAGGAGACGTAAAATTCAATATATGTGAAAAAAAATCTTTCTCAGTTATTTCTATATTTTATATATCAGTTCAGTTCAGTTCAGTCACTCAGTCGTGTCCGACTCCTTGCGACCCCATGAATCACAGCACGCCAGGACTCCCTATCCATCACCAAGTCCTGGAGTTTACCCAAACTTATGTCCCTCGAGTCGGTGATGCCATCCAGCCATCTCATCCTCTGTCGTCCCCTTCTCCTCGTTCCCTCAATCTTTCCCAGCATCAGGGTCTTTTCCAATGAGTCAACTCTTTGCATGAGGTGGCCAGAGTACTGGAGTTTCAGCTTCAGCATCAGTCCTTCCAATGAACACCCAGGACTGATCTCCTTTAGGATGGACTGGTTGGATTTCCTTGCAGTCCAAGGGATTCTCAAGAGTCTTCTCCAACAACACAGTTCAAAAGCATCATTCTTCAATGCTCAGCTTTCTTCACAGTCCAACTGTCACATCCATACATGACCACTGGAAAAACCATAGCCTTGACTAGATGGACCTTTGTTGGCAAAGTAATGTCTCTGCTTTTGAATATGCTCTCTAGGTTGGTCATAACTTTCCTTCCAAGGAGTAAGCATCTTTTAATTTCATGGCTGCAGTCACCATCTGCAGTAATTTTGGAGCCCCCAAAATTAAAGTCTGACACTGTTTCCACTGTTTCCCATCTATTTCCCATGAAGTGATGGGACCAGATGCCATGATCTTAGTTTTCTGAATGTTGAGCTTTAAGCCAACTTTTTCACTCCCCATAGGTACTTTCATTTGCATTATCTTGATTTTTCACCATGTCACTTTGCATGGTCATAAATTAGAAAAAGTAAACTAAGTATTTGAGGGGGGAATTACTTAATATTAGATTTGTTAGAATATGATTTAATTTGATTGACTTGTGATCTGGAAAAAGCAACAGCTTTGCTTAAATGTGTGTGAAATACAAATGTAAGCATGACCCAGCTCATAAGCATGATGAATTAACAAAGTATGAAATAGTTCTCTAGTCAGCCTTCTATGACTATCCATTGTAATATCATAACTGATGTTTTCTATTGAGCTTTTTTTTTTTTTTCTGACACTGTATCCTATGAGAATAAGTTACGTATTTGCATGAAATTGTATGCATTGCACATCAGACTAATCTTTCAAATTTGTCACTTTCCAAAAGAGTAATAAATCAATGGATATATGTGATTTTGCTCCATTATTCAAACATAATCGGCTCACTGTAATGTGTTGAGTACATTTAGGTGAAACATGATTTATAGACTTTGGATAAAAGTCTACTGATATTACCATCTCAATATTGTACTTCTTAATCTGTGTTATTTATTTTAAAACATATTCACATTTCAGAAAGAAGTAGTATATTCTAACTTCAGTGATGGAACATTAATTGTACAGTCATGTATGACATATGGTCTCACCAAATATCACCTTCAGAATTTCATGTATACATTTGTTTTTCCTGTCTACGATGTGGTCTTTAATAAGGCAGTGTACAGTCTTATCACTGACAAAATTAAAGAGTATAAATATAAATCATGGAACCATTTTTTATGCTTTGTAGACAATGAAAGTGAAAGTGTTAGTGGCTCAGTCCTGTCCAACTCTTTGCAACCCCATGGACTGTAGTCCGTCATGCTTCTCTGTCCATAGGATTCTTCAGGCAAGAATACTGGAGTAGGTTATTACTTCCTTCTCCAGCGGATCTTCCGGACTCAGGGACTGAACCTGGGTCTCCTGCACTGGAAGGGGACTCTTTACCATATAAGCAGTCAAGCCCAAAGATACTGAAAAAATTAAGAAGGTTAACAAATGTAATTTTAGCAAATGTTCTGGGAGAAATATGCTCTTGGATATTTTCCCAAAATGTTTGAATTGTTGTGGGAGAAATATTCTATGTCCTGAATTATCTCTGGCCTCACATGATCTCATTATCACTTTTAAGGTCCCACTCCCATTTTTTCAAAGCCATTCAACATAAAGAATGTCACACAACCTAATTAAGAGACAAGGAAAAAATAAAGTAGTTTTAAAATTTCTTTGGAGATTTCATTGTTGGAATAAATAGAATTTAGTCAAATTCAGTTGTTTTTGAACGAAAGTGTGTAGGTTGAAATTTTATTTCAAGAACTACTAACTCTGTACCTTGAACACATTTATATACAGGGAGAGTTCTTGCATCATAAGTTTTTTATGAGGAATAAAAAAAATTTGTATGTTTGACACATTAGTATATATAAAAAACAGCGCTTGAAATACAGAATTTAAAAAAAAATGTTAAACTTAGTTTTACCTGGCTCCTTAGATATATACAAATCACCACTAGCATTGTTTTCTTTTTTTAATGTATATTTATTAGCACTTGTTCTATCTGTTAAAATATATGATCATGTCTTTTACAAGGAATAAAATATTTCTTCTATTAGAGTTCATTAATTGCTGTTGTTTTCTTCTGTAGAAATGTGGTATTGGAGTGGTCAAGAGAAACTCTAGCCAATGTCATTAACTCTCAGGAAGGAGAGACACATAATCAAGGGAGAGCATTCTTATTTCTGTTTTTTTTTTTTTTTTTCATTCTTATTTCTTAAACAATACTTTATTTTTTTTTAAATAGAAGTGTAGTTGATATAAAATATTATGTTAGTTCCAAGCATAGTACATAACAATTTGCATACACTATGTAATGATCACTATGATAAATCTAATAACTATCTGTTCCCCTACAAAGTTATAGCATTATTGATGTTATTTCTTATCTGTGTGTTATACCTCTGTGACTTATTTATTACCTATATAGCTAAAGATTTTTTTACCTCTTCATTCCCATCACCTAGTTTGTTACTCCTCCAACCCCCTCATTTGGGCCACCATCCATGTGTTCTCTGTATGAATGAGTCTGTTTTCATCTTGTATTTCTTGTTTTGCTTTTTAGATTCTACATATAAGTTACGTAATGCAGTATTTCTCTTTTTCTGATGTACTTCACTTAGGACAATACTATCCGGGTCCTAACATGGATAGTATTGTCCAAATCTATCCATGTTGTTGCAAATGGCAAGTTTTCACTTTATAGTGAAATAGTATTCCATTCCATACATGTACCATGTCTTCTTTATCTATTCCTCTATGAATTGACACTTTGGTTGTTTCAATATCTTACTATACATAATACTTCAACTAATGTTACAGTGCATATATCTTTAAAATTTTTTTTCTTTAGATAAATACACAGAAGTGGAGCAGTTGGATCACATAACAATTCTACTTTCAAATTTTTGAGAAACTTCCATATGGTTTTCCGTATTGGTTGTACCAATTTATATTCCTATCAACAGTTCATGGACAAAGATTCCCTTTTCTCTGTGTTCTCACCAATACTTGTTGCCTGTCTTTTTGATAATAAAAAGTTCTGATGAGTGCAAGGTGATACCTCATTGTGGTTTTTCACATGTAATTCCCTGATAATTAATGATGTTGAACATATTTTTATGGAACCTTTGCCTTATAGATGTGTTCTTTGGAAAAATGTCTGTTCATATCCTCTGCCCATTTTTTTTAAAGTAAGATTATTTTTATAATATTGAGTTGTATTAGTTCTTCATATATTTTGGATATCAATCCCTTATTAAACATATCATTTGAAAATACCTTCTCTCATTCAATGGCTGTCTTTTTATTTTGTTGAAAGTTTCCTTCCATGTGCAAAAGCTTGAGAGTCCCTTGGACTGCAAGGAGATCCAACCAGTCCATTCTGAAGGAGATCAGCCCTGGGATTTCTTTGGAAGGAATGATGCTAAAGCTGAAACTCCAGTACTTTGGCCACCTCATGCGATGAGTTGACTCATTGGAAAAGACTCTGATGCTGGGAGGGATTGGGGGCAGGAGGAGAAGGGGCGACAGAGGATGAGATGGCGGGATGGCATCACTGACTCGATGGACATAAGTCTGAGTGAACTCTGGGAGTTGGTGATGGACAGGGAAGCCTGGTGTGCTGTGATTCACGGGGTCGCAAAGAGTCGGACACAACTGATTGACTGAACTGAACTGATTTATTTACTTTAGCATTTTGTTGCCTTGCCTGAGGAGAAATATTTTAAAAAGTGACCTATATCATTTGACTCATTTCAAAAAACATATAGCCTATGTTTTCTTTTAGAACTTTTCTGTTCTCAAGTCCTACATATAAGACTTTAATCCCTTTTGAGTTTATTTTTGGTTTTCTGTGAGAAAGTCCAATTTGATTATTATGCATGTAGCTGTCCAGTTTTAAACACCACTTAGTGAAGATTTGGTCTCTTCCCAATTGTATAGTTTGGCCTCTGTTGTCATAGATTGCCAGGGTCCAGCTCCAGCAGGATCCAGGGATTCCCTCAGAATGATGGCATAGGCGATAAGGAAAGTAAAAGGGGAGAGAAAGAGGCTTGATCTTCCTTGGTTTACACAGGAAGCCAATAAATCACCTGTGTTCCAAGGAGTCATCCTGAAAGAAGAACAGAGAGAGAAAGAAAGAAAAGGAAAGAAAGAATGACATAGGAAGACCAAGCTTCAGTGAGTGAGGCCCATAACTTTATTTTCAAAAGGAACTTTTATACCTTGACTTGTACATAGAAGGAAATGAAAGATGCAAAGTCATGCAGAGTCAGCCCAAACATTACATCTGTTTTGTCTTTATTGAAACCAGGATTTTTTCTGCATACCTTTCCCATAAACAATGTTGTGTACATTATCTTTTGGCCTTGGAGGCCTGTGGACATTTTATGACCCTTTTTTGATAAAGGCTACTCAACCAGAAAACTTATTTTCCCTTGAAGTGCTTTTTCTTTATATTTCTAACCTATGTCAGCCTCAGAAAGTGCTAAACAGTTACATTCTCACGGAGCAAAGGTGCAGTGAGTTACAACAAAGAAAGAACCAATTAGCTCAAAGGTCTGATGTGGTTAATTCCAAGGCTACTACTTGTTTTTCTTACATTCCAACTATGTTAGCTAATGCACTCCCAGGTTCACAATGGATAAGGGATATGGGAACTTGGCAGCAAGTATTGGCCCGATAATGAAATCTTACACCAGCACTACTCTAATAGTTTTTAACTCTTTGAAAGGCTCTATATTTTTAGAATGTTTTAGGCTTCCCGTGTCTCTCACGGTTGGGAGGCTGTGAACAATCACATGCATAGCTGCAAGAGTCTGGATAAACCTGTCAGGCAACCTAAAAGCCATCAGAGGTGTTTGAATTGAAACACTCCTATCATGCCCAGGAGACTTATTAACTAAAGCCCTAAGTTGACTTTTTCCAGAGAAAGGTGGTCGGGGATAGCCCCCTGTTAATGTCAGAAGCGTTGGTGAAAGGCACAAAATAGTAAGACAGACAGATTCTGGTTTGGGGGTAGATGCTCAAGCAGATCCAGGGGGTCCCTCGAGTCATGATCTGCCTTGCTCATCAGATCTCTTCCACATGACCTTGTCATGGGTGGGATCTCCTGTGCTGGCTCCTGGCATCAGATATTTGACTATATAAGTATAGGTTTATTGCTGTATTTGCTTTTCTATTTCATTGATTTATGCATCTATTGTTGTGTAAGTGCCATAATATTTCAATCACTGTAACTTTGCAATATAGTTTGAAATTGAGAAGTATGATACTTCCAGCTTTAATATTTTTTCTCAAGAATGCTTTGGCTATCTGGGATCTTTTGTGTTTCTATACAAATTTTAGAAGAATTGTTCTTTATCTGTGAAAAATACCAAGGTAGTTTGATAATGATTACATTAAATCTGTAGATTGCCTTGGGGAATACCCTTATTTAAAAATATTAATTCATCCAATCCACCAAGTTGGTGTATCTTTCTATTTGCTTGTTTCTTCAAACTCTTTCATCATTGTGTTATAGTTTTTGAGTACAACATTTTTGTTTTCTTGGTTAGATTTATTTCTAGGATGTTGTTTTAATTCAGTTTCTAAGTTGTGTTCAACTCTGCGACCCATGACCTGCAGCATACCAGGCCTCCTCGTTCTTCATTATCTCCCAGAGTTGCTCAAACCCATGTTAATTGAGTCAGTGATGCCATCCAAACCATTTCATCCTCTGTCACCCCCTTCTCCTCCTGATCTCAATCTTTCCCAGCATCAGGGTCTTTTCCACTGAGTTGACTCTTCACATCAGGTGGTCAAAATATTGGAACTTCAGCTTCAGCATCAGTCCTTCCAATGAATATTCAAGATTGATTTCCTTTAGGATTGACTGGTTTGATCTCCTTGTTGTCCAAGAACCTCTCAAGAGTCTTCTTCAACACCAGCTATTCCTTTTGATGCAATTATAAATGGGATTGCTTTCATTTTTTTCTTTCTGATAATTCATTGCTTTTGAATAAAATGCAGCCAATTTCTAGAATTCATCCTAGAATTTATAGAATTCTGTGAATTTACAGAATTCTGAAAATTAATAGAATGTATAGAATTCTACATCCTGAAAATTTATAGAATTCATTTATTAGCTCTAATGGCTTTATGGTATCTCTAGGATTTTCCTCTGTAGAGTATTACATCATTGGCAAAAAGTGACAATTTTACATCTTGGGCTTCTGTGGTGGCTCAGCTAGTAAAGAATCTGCCTGCTATGTGGCAGATGTGGGTTCAATTCCTGGGTCAGGAAAATCCCTTGGAGAAGGAAACAGCAACCTACTCCAGTATTCTTAGCTGGAGAATCCCGTGGATGGAGGAGCCTGACAGGCTGCAGTTCATGGGATTGCAAGAGTCAGACATGATTTAGCTCTATCTTTCAAACTGTAGATTGTGGATTGCTATTATTTATTTATCTTGACTGTGAAGAAGGCTGAGCGCTGAAGAATTGATGCTTTTGAACTGTGGTGTTGGAGAAGACTCTTGAGAGTCCCTTGGACTGCAAGGACATCCAACCAGTCCATTCTGAAGGAGATCAGCCCTGGGATTTCTTTGGAAGGAATGATGCTAAAGCTGAAACTCCAATAATTTGGCCACCTCATGCAAAGAGTTGACTCATTGGAAAAGACTCTGATGCTGGGAGGGATTGGGGGCAGGAGGAGAAGGGGACGACAGAGGATGAGATGGCTGGATGACATCACTGACTGGATGGACGTGAGTCTGAGTGAACTCCAGGAGTTAGTGAGGGACAGGGAGGCCTGGCGTGCTGCAGTTCGTGGGGTCGCAAAGAGTTGGACATGACTGAGTGAGTGATCTGATCTGATTTATCTTGTCTGATACTGTGGCTAAAATTTCCAATACTATGTTGAATAACAGTGGTGAGAGCTGCACCTTTGTCTTGTTCCTTAGAGGAAGTTGATGATGGACAGGGAGGCCTGGCGTGCTGCAATTCATGGGCTCGCAAAGAGTCGGATACAACTGAGCAACTGAACTGAACTGAACTGATGATCAACTTGATATGAATTACTTGATATGAACCTTTCAGTGTATTGTTGAATTCTACTTGCTAATATTTTGTTGAGGATTTTTGCATCATATTTATCAAAAACGTTATATTGACCTGTAATTGTGTATGTGTTTGTCATGTTTGTCTCATTTTAGTATTTGTGTGATGCTGCTCTTATAAAATAAATTCAGAAGAATCCCTTCCTATTCAATTTTTTTGGCATAGTTTGAAAAGGATGAGTGTTAGCTTGTATTTAAAGTTTGGTAGTTTTCAAAAGTGAAACCATTTAATTTGAGCTTGTTTATTGAGAGTTAAATTATTGATTCAACTTCACTACTGGTAATTGTTCTGTTCATATTTTTTCATTTTTTCCTGATTTAGTCTTGGGAGATTTTATTTTCCTGGGAATTTAATTTTTCTTGATTGTTTATTTTATTGACATACAATTGTTTGAGTTAATCTCATAATCTGTTGTTGTTGTTTTTGTTTTTGTTTCCTGTAATGTCAGATGTAACTTCTCTTCCATTTCTGATTTCATTTATTTCAACTCACTCTCTTTAATTTTTTCTTGCTAAGTATGGCCAGAGATGTATCAATTTTATTTACCTTTTCAAAGATGTAGCTCTTAGTTTCATTGTTCTTTTAACTTGTTTTTAGCTTCTATTTCATTTATTTCTGCTCTGATCTTTATCATTGTTTCCTTCTACAAACTTTGGATTTTGTTTTTTATCTAGTTCCTTTTGGTGTAACTTTAGATTGTTTGGGGTTTTTGCTTGTTTAATTTTTATTTTTAATTGGAGGATAATTGTTTAACAATATTGTGTTGGTTTTGGCCATACATCAAGATGAATCAGGCATAGGTACACATATGTCCCTTCCCTCTTTAATCTCCCTCCCACCTCCCACACTTCTAAGTTGTCACAGAGCACCAATGTGAGCTCCATGAATCCTACAGCAAATTCCCATGGCTGTCTAATTTACATATGGTAATATATATGTTTCACCATTACTCTTTCAACTTGTCCCTCCCTCTCCTTCCCCCACTGTGTCCACAAGTCCGTTCTCCATGTCTGTGTCTCCACTGCTGCTCTGCAAATAGATTCATCAGTATCATCTTTCTAGATTCCATACATATTCATTAATATATAATATTTGTTTTCTTCTTTCTGACTTACTTCACTCTGTATAATAGGTTCTAGGTCCATCCATCTCATTAGAACTGACTAAAATGTGTCCCTTTTAATGGCTGAGTAATATTCCATTTTATATATATTCCACAGCTTTCTTCATTCATCTGTTGATGGATATCTAAGTTGTTTCCATGTTCTAGCTATTGTAAATTTTGCTGCAATGAATATTGGGATACCTGTCTTTTTCAATTATGGTTTCCTAAGGATATATGACCAATAGTGGGATTATTGGGTCATGTGGTAATTTTATTCCTAGATTTTTAAGGAATCTCTGTACTGTTCTCCATAGTGGCTGTATCAGTTTTCATTCCCACCAACAGTGCAAGAGGTTTCCTTTTTACCACACTCTCTCCAGCATTTATTATTTGTAGATTTCTTGATAATGGCCATTCTGTCCAGTGTGAGTTGATACCTCATTGTAATTTTTATTTGCATTTCTCTAATAATGAGTGATGTTAATCATCTTTTCATGTATTTATTAGTCATCTGTTTTTTTTCTTTGGAGAAATGTCTGTTTAGGTGATCTGCCCACTTTTTGATTGGGCTGTTTGTTTTTCTCCTATTGAGCAGTATGAGCTACTTGTGTATTTTGGAGATTGCTTCTTTGTCAGTAGATTCATTTGCTTTATTTTCCCCCATTCTGAGAGTTTTTTTTTTTTTTAAGTTGTTTTAATTTTTAACTTTAATTAGGTCCGACTTGGTTTATTTCTGTTTGTATTTCCATTATTCTAGAAGGTGGACCACAGATGATTTTTCTGTGATTTATGTCAAGGGGTACACTGTTTATCATATCCTCTAGGAGCTTTACAGTTTCTAGCCTTATGTTTAAGTCTTTAATCCATTTTGAGTTTATTTTTGTGTATGGTGTTATGAGGTGTTCTAGTTTCATTCTTTTACATCTAGCTGTACAGTTTTTGCAGTACCACTTATTGAAAAGTCTGTCTTTTCTCCATGTAATCTAATATGTTAAGGCCAACATTTCCTTATTGATATTCAGTCTGGATGATTTATTCATTGATATAACTGTGATGTTAAAGCCCCCTACTATTATTGTATTACTGTCAATTTTCCCCTCTATATTTGTTAATATTGGCTTTATGTATTTGGATGCTCCTTTGTTGATTGTATGTGTATATACAATTGCTGAATTATCTTGTTGGGTTGATCCCTTTATTTTATACAATGCTCTTCTTTGCCTCTTCTTACAATACTTGTTTTAAAGTCTATGTTGTCTGATGTAAGTATATAGCTTCCTTTTTGTTTCCATTTGAGTACAATACCTATTTCCATCTGCTCACCTTGAGTCTTAATGTGCTTTTAGATATGAAGTGAGTTACTTGTAGGTAGCGTATATATGGGTCTTTTCTTCTTTTATTCATTTAGCCATTCTGTGTCTTTTAATTGGGGTATTGTGTCCATTTACATTTAAAGTAATTATTCATAGGCATATACTTACAGCCATTTAGTTGATTATTTTCCAGTTGTTTTTGTAGTTTTATTGGCTGTGGTATTGGTGTTGATAGTGTTCATCTTTTGCACTCTTCCTGTATGATTTGATAGCTATCTTCAGTGCTATGTATAGAGTCCTTCTTCTTTATGTATGTTTGTATATACGTTGTAAGTTTTAGGTTTGTGATTATCATGAAGTTTACATTCAACCATGTACATGCACTTATTTTAAGTTGATGATCTCTTAAATTCACACCAATTCTAACCAGCCTACATTTTTATGTTATTTTTGTCATATTTTGCATCTTTTTGTCTTGTACATCCCATAATAATTTATTGAATATATAGTTGACTTTACTGCTTCTGTTTTTAAGCTTCTTAATAGCCTTATAAGTGGTTGATTCACTCTCTACTGTATGTTTAACTTTACCAGTGATTTTTAAATTTTTTTTATTTTATCACTTTCATATTTCTGATTTTGGTCTTTTCTGCTTTGAGAAGTCAATTTAACATTACTTGTATAGCCAATTTAGTGGTGTTGAACTCTTTTTCTTGGATAATATAGTAGAGGACTGCCTATGTATTCTTAAACTTATGTACGAGATATTTATTAAAAATTAGAAATTAGTTTAACTCTTTTTTTGTGACTTCAGTAAATTATAATGTTAATGTTGAACAAGTAGTCTTATTCTATTAATAACTCATGTATATGGGTGTGCTCAGTCATGTCCACCTCTTTTCTACCCCATGGACTGTAGCACACCAGGCTCACATATTTGGGAAAAATATCAAATACTATATTTCTTCCATGAGTTTTGCTAAGCTTATATATATATATATATATATATATATATATATATTCCTGTCTACAAAGCATTTTAAAGGAACATTCTGTAATATTTATTAGAATTAGAAGACAAAATTAAATATGATTGCTTCTTGTCAGGAAACCTAGGCAGTGTGTTAAAAAGCCAAAGTGTGCTGACCTTTGCCAACAGAGGTCCATATAGTCAAGGCTATGGTCTTCCCACTAGTCATGTACAATTATGAGAGCTGGATAATAAAGAAGCCAGAGCACCAAAGAATTGATGTTTTTGAACTGTGGTATCAGAGAAGACTCTTGAGAGTCCCTTGGAAAGCAAGGAGATCAAACCAGTCCATCCTAAAGGAAATCAGTCCTGAATATTCATTGGAAAGAGTGATGCTGAGACTGAAGCTCTAATACTTTGGCCACCTGATGCAAACAGTAAACTCATTGGAAAAGACCCTGATGCTGGAAAAGATTGAAGGCAGAAAGAGAAAAGAGTAACAGAAGATGAGATGGTTGGATGGCATAACCAATGCAATGGACATGAACTTGGGAAAACTCTAGGAGATAGTGACAGACAGGGAAGCCTGGGATGCTGGAGTTCATGGGGTTGTGAAGCATCAGACAGGACTTGGTGACTGACCAACAATAACAATACTTATTTATACTGTTTAATTTTGCTAATAATAAAATTATGCACTCCCTTATTAAATATTGCTATTAATAGTTTTATTACATGTGAAACAGTTTGTGTATATATTGTTCAGTAAAGAAAAAGTTGTTCCTAGAAGTAGCTGATATCATTACCATTGTTAAATCTAAACCTAACTACTTGTTTATTGCTAAGGTTATTTTAAGCTTTTTATCTTTAATTATCCATCACTCCCCACATGAGATTACTATTCATCTCTTTATTAGAAAATGAGAGTTATACATCCCTCTTACTTCCTTAATAAAGTGTAAAAGCATATAAATAAAAATTCTATAAATGGTTTGTGTGTGAAAATGTATAGGCTTAGGATTATGGAAACTTTTAAATCAATACACTAATGAGCCATGTCCTCTATACAACCAAATATTCACTGCTGCTACTCCTGCTGCCAAGTCACTTCAGTCGTGTCTGACTCTGTGCGACCCCATAGACGGCAGCCCCTCCTTATGCACTTCTGGAACCTAGTTTACAGTGTTGGGACCACTTGTAGACAATTTAGCACAATGAAGCTTTAGTTAAACAACGTCCTTGAGGGGGTAGCCATTCCCTTCTCCAGGGGATCTTCCCTACCCAGGGATCAAACTCAGGTCTCCTGCATTGCAGGCAGATTAGTTACCATCTGAACCCCCAGGGAAGCCCAAGAATACTGGAGTGGGTAGCCAATCATTTCTCCAGTGGATCTTTCCAACCCAGGAATCAAATCAGGGTCTCCTGCATTTCAGGTGGATTCTTTACCAGTTGAGCTACCAGGGAAGCTAAAATTGTTAAGCAGATCTAAATAACTTTCCAACATTTCAAAAATAATTTTAAGGTTATTATTAGTAAAAGCATAACACAAAATTTTTATTGTTTTTATCAGTTGTGCTTCAAAGTGGAAAGAGATCTTTTGAGGCCATCCAATTATGTCCTTTTAAGTAAACATATTTATCTTCAGTAGATCCATAGAAGAAAACTTGTCACATCCTCTATGCTTCCCAATTTCAATAGTTTCTTTTCAAATAGCTTTCAATAAATTTGATATTGATCAGTTTAGCTTCTTTCCTTATTTCAGGAAAATGAAAATGAGCTGGTAATACTTTTTATGTCACTATCATGCTATATATTAAAATAAAATTACAGAATTCACTTTCCCCCCAATAATAATTATAATCTTCTTAAAACTCTTTGATTAATATTTCTGGCTTTCCTTGAATCCATTACAGAGTTGTTCTTAATCAGAAAATGGTGCAATGAACAAAATCTGACTTGGGCCATTCTGATAATGCACATGAAACTTCACATAAACAATGTGGCTAATAAATGTCTGTTACCAGATAAATGGTTAATTGAAGTGATTAAACCCTTTGGCCATTCAGGCCAGAGCCAGGCAGCATAAGCTTGAACCTCAACTTTAATTTCTTCATTTATTAAATGGCTTTGCTAATTGTAGATACTTAAAGGGCTTTTTGAAAAATAAATCAATTGCTATGGGTATAGCACCTAGAATACTGACTGGTCAACAGTAATCAATGTAAAAGCACGAATTTTGGAAATATTAAGATTTAAACAAACAATAAAAAATACATAGGAATATATGATTTGAAAATAAATGTGCATCTCTACAAGACAAGGCTCTAAAACAAACAAACAAAACACTTCAGGCTTTAAATTGCTAGACTTATATTCTTAAAATGCATTAAAAAATACAAGAATTCTGATTTGTATGAAAATCTTCTCATATATTTATGTAATCATACTCAATAAGAGTGTCTTATCAACCTCACCATAAAAAAATTCCTTAAAATGATAAAAAAAAAGAAAGTGCATGGGTGTGTGATTTCACATTCCATCTCCTAAGCTATGCAGAATGATTATGTAGGTCAGGGGTCTGCAAACAAGGCCTCTCACCCAGATTCATCTCAGTGCTTCTTTTGTAAGTAAAATATTATTGGAAAATGGTCATGCCGAATCCTTTACCCACCGTCTATGGCTGCTTTAATATTACCATGTTAGAGTTGATCAGTTGTGAAAGAAGCCCATGATAGTGAAATGATTTACTATCTGTCCCTTTATAAAAAATGTTTACAGATACCTAGTGTAAATAATAAAGAAGAAAATATGCAGGAATAGACTATATTGCTGAACATATCTGAATTACGTAACACTAATAAACTCCTACTTTTATAAATTTTGAATAAAATGTATAATCCATTAAAGACATTTGCATGTAGATCTAAGAACTGAAAAAATGATTGCTCTTCTTTAAAACTGAGCAGGCTTACACTAGAATGTTAATTTCCTTTATATATTCGGGCTTTTTACAAGGACAAGAGTGGATGTTAAAGTTACGGGATATTTAGATAATATATACAAGTGAAAGTGAAAGTGAAGTTGCTCAGTCCTGTCTGACTCATTGCGACTCCATGGACTGCAGCCCACCACTCTCCTCCATCCATAGGATTTCCCAGGCAGGAATACTTGAGTGGGTTGCTATTTTCTTCTCCAGGAGAACTTCCCCACTGAGGTATAGAATCTGGGTCTCCCATATTGTAGGCAGACACTTTACCATCTGAGCCACCAGGGAAGTTAATGTTGAATACTATTTGTTGAATGTATGTAATAAAGTATATTAGAAAATTGAAAATTTTAAAGGGAATATGCAATCATCTAAAATATGAGATTAGTTATATGTTATGTAATAAAGCAAATCTCAACATATTCCATGGAGTAGAAGCCACAGATTTTGTGCAAACTCTCTTCTCAGCCACCCAAAATAAACAATGAAAGCAAACAAAATCATAACAGATAATTCAAATTAAGTTTTAAAATTCTAAAAGTTATCAAATATTCAGTTCAGTTCAGTTCAGTTCCTCAGTCGTGTCCGACTCTTTGTGAGCCCATGAATTGTAGCACGCCAGGCCTCCCTGTCCATCATCAAATCCCGGAGTTTACTCAAATTCATATTCATTGAGTCTGTGATACCATCCAGCCATCTCATCCTCTGTCGTCCCCTTCTCCTCCTGCGCCCAATCCCTCCTGCATTGGAGTCTTTTCCAATGAGTCAACTCTTCTCATGAGGTGGCCAAAGTATTCGAGTTTCACCTTTAGCATCTGTCCCTCCAAGAACACCCAGGATTGATCTCCGTTAGAATGGACTGGTTGGATCTCCTTGCAGTCCAAGGGACTCTCAAGAGTCTTCTCCAACACCACAGTTCAAAAGCATCAATTCTTCGGCACTCAGCTTTCTTCACAGTTCAACTCTCACATCCATACATGACTACTGGAAAAACCATAGCCTTGACTAGACGAACCATTGTTGGCAAAGTAATGTCTGTGCTTTTCAATATGCTCTGTAGGTTGGTCATAACTTTCCTTCCAAGGAGTAAACGTCTTTTAATTTCATGGCTGCAGTCACCATCTGCAGTAATTTTGGAGCCGAAAAAATAGTCTGACACTGTTTCCACTGTTTTCCCATCTATTTCCCATGATGCGATGGTACCAGATGCCATGATCTTCGTTTTCTGAATGTTGAGCTTTAAGCCAACGTTTTCACTCTCCTCTTTCACTTTCATCAAGAGGCTTTTGAGTTCCTCTTCACTTTCTGCCATAAGGGTTGTGTCATCTGCATATCTGATATTATTGATATTTCTCCCAGCATATTGATTCCAGCTTGTGTTTCTTCCAGCCTAGTGTGTCTCATGATGTACTCTGCATATAAGTTAAATAAGCAGGGTGACAATATACAGCCTTGATGTACTCCTTTTCCAATTTGGAACTGGTCTGTTGTTCCATGTCCAGTTCGAACTGTTGCTTCATGACCTGCATATAGATTTCTCAAGAGTCAGATCAGGTGGTCTGGTATTCCCATCTTTTTCAGAATTTCCCACAGTTTATTGTGATCCACACAGTCAAAGGCTTTGACATAGTCAATAGAGCAGAAATAGATGTTTTTCTGGAACTTGCTTGCTTTTTCGATGACCGGTGGGTGTTGGCAATTTGATCTCTGGTTCCTCTGCCTTTTCTAAAACCAGCTTGAGACTGTTACATACATCAGTGTCTCTTTTGCTGTCTTGTACACAGGGTTATTGTTATCATCTTTCTAAATTCCATATATATGCGTTAGTATACTGTATTGGGGCTAGTGCACTGGGACAACCCAGAGGGATGGTATGGGGAGGGAGGAGGGAGGAGGGTTCAGGATGGGGAGCACATGTATACCTGTGATGGATTCATTTTTATATTTGGCAAAACTAATACAATTATGTAAAGTTTAAAAATAAAATAATATTAAAAAAAAATAAAAACATAAATAAAGCCTGAACATCAGGAAGTTCACGGTTCACATATTGCTGAAGCCTGGCTTGGAGATTTTTGAGCATTACTCTACTAGCGTGTGAGATGAGTGCAATTGTGTGGTAGTTTGAGCATTCTTTGGCATTGCCTTTCTATGGGACTGGAATGAAAACTGACCTTTTCCAGTCCTGTGGCCACTGCTGAGGTTTCCAAGTTTGCTGGCATATTGAGTGCAGCACTTTCACAGCATCATCTTTGAGGATTTGAAATAGCTCAACTGGAATTCCATCCCCTCCACTAGGTCTGTTTGTAGTGATGCTTCCTAAGGCCCACTTGATTTTACATTCCAAGATGTCCGGCTCTAGGTGAGTGATCACACCATCGTGATTAACTGGATCATGAAGGTCTTTTTTGTACAGTTCTCCTGTGTATTCTTCCACCTCTTCTTAATATCTTCTGCTGCTGTTAGGTCCATATCATTTCTGTCCTTCATGGAGCCCATCTTTGCATGAAATGTTCCCTTGGTATCTCTAACTTTCTTGAAGACATCTCTAGTCTTTCCCATTCTATTGTTTTCCTCTATTTCTTTGCATTTATCACTGAAGAAGGCTTTCTTATCTCTCCTTGCTATTCTTTGGAAATCTGCATTCACATGCTATATGAATGTGATATATATTTCTCCTTTGCTTTTTGCTTCTCTTCTTTTCACAGCTATTTGTAAGGCTTCCCCAGACAGCCATTTTGCTTTTTTGCATTTCTTTTCCATGGGGATGATCTTGACCATCTCTCCTGTACAATGTCACAAACCTCTGTCCATAGTTCATCAGCCACTCTATCTATCAGATCTAGTCCCTTAAACCTATTTCTCACTTCCCCTGTATAATCATAAGGGATTTAATTTAGGTCATACCTGAATGGTCTAGTGGTTTTCCCCACTTTCTTCAATGTAAGTCTGAATTTGGCAATAAGAAGTTCATGCTCTGAGGCACAGTCAGCTTCCAGTCTTGTTTTTGCTGATTTTACAGAGCTTCTCCATCTTTGGCTGCAAAGAATATAATCAATATGATTTTGATGTTGACCATCTGGGGATGTCCATGTGTAGAGTCTTCTCTTGTGTTGTTGGAAGAGGGTGTTTGCTATGACCAGTGTATTCCCTTGGCAAAACTCTATTAGCCTTTGCCCTGCTTCATTCCAAGGCCAATTTGCCTGTTACCCCAGGTATTTCTTGACTTCTTACTTTGCATTCCTGGCCCCTATAATGAAAAGACAATTTTTTTTTTTTTTTGGGGTGGGTGTTAGTTCTAAAAGGTCTTGTGGGTCTTCATAGAACCGTTCAGCTTCTTCAGCATCACTGGTTGGGGCATAGGCTTGGATTACTGTGATATTGAATGTTTTGCCTTGGAAATGAACAGAGATCATTCTGTCGTTTGAGATTGCATCCAAGTACTGCATTTTGGACTCTTTAGTTGACCATGATGGCTACTCCATTTCTTCTGAGGGATTCCTGCCCACAGTAGTAGATATAATGTTCATTTGAGTTAAATTCACCCATTCCAGTCCATTTTAGTTCGCTGATTCCTAGAATGTCAACGTTCACTCTTGCCATCTCGTTTGACCACTTCCAATTTGCCTTGATTCATGGACCTAACATTCCAGGTTCCTATGCAATATTGCTCCTTACAGCATTGGACCTTGCTTCTATCACCCAGTCACATCCACATCTGGGTATTGTTTTTGTTTTGGCTCTATCCCTTCATTGTTTCTGGAGTTATTTCTCCACTGATCTCCAGTAGCATATTGGGCCCCTACCAACCTGGGGAGTTCCTCTTTTAGTATCCTATCATTTTGCCTTTTCATACTGTTCATGGGGTTCTCAAGGCAAGAATACTGAAGTGGTTTGCCATTCTCTTCTCCAGTGGACCACATTCTGTCAGACCTCTCCATCATGACCTACCCGTGGGTGGCCCCACACAGCATGGCTTAGTTTCATTGAGTTAGACAAGGCTGTCGTCCTTGTGATCAGATTGACTAGTTTTCTGTGATTATGGTTTCAGTGTATCTGCCCTCTGATGCCCTCTTGTAACACCTACCGTCTTATTTGGGTTTCTCTTACCTTGGACGTAGGGTGTCCCTTCACAGCTGCTCCAGCAAACCACAGCCGCTGCTCCAGCAAACCACAGCCGCTGCTCCTTACCTTGGATGAGGGGTATAGTTTACCACAAATATTACAAATTACTAAAATTTTCTGTTAAAGATAACACAGCATATCAAAACCAGTCAAAAATGTAGTCAAAGAAAATATTTTCCTTGCACATTTTTTTTCTGACAAGAAAAAATGAAATGATAGTTATTAGGCATTTACTGAGGGAAAAAACAATGCAGAGTAACTATAACAAGGTAAAAATATGCACAAGCAAAAGTAAATTAGTATTCACTTAAAAGGCATGTAATTAATCATAGAATTCAAGAATCATAGGGCCTTCAGGACCATTATCTAATTTATTTTGGCATAACTTATTTTATCCCCAAGAAAAAGAAATGGAAAAAGGCAAAGTGTTTGTCTGAGGAGGCCTTACAAATAGCTGTGAAAAGAAGAGAAGGGAAAAGCAAAGGAGAAAAGGAAAGATATACCCATTTGAATGCAGAGTTCCAAAGAATAGCAAGGAGAGATAAGGAAGCCTTCCTCAGCAATCAATGTAAGGAAATAGAGGAAAACAATAGAATGGGAAAGACTAGAGATCTTCAAGAAAATTAGAGATGCCAAGAGAACATTTCATGCAAAGATTTCATGCATTTCATGCATTTCTGTCCATGAAGGACAGAAATGGTATGAACCTAACAGAAGCAGAAGATATTAAGAAGAGGTGGAAGAATACACAGAAGAACAATACAAAAAAAGTTTTCACGACCCAGACAATCACCATGATGTGATCACTGACACTCACATAGAGCCAGACATCCTGTAATGTGAAGTCAATTGGGCCTTCGGAAACATCACTACAAACAAAGCTAGTGGAGGTGATGGATTTCCAGTTGAGCTATTTCAAATCCTCAAAGATGATGCTGTGACAGTGCTGCACTCAATATGCCAGCAAATTTGGAAAACTCAGCAGTGGCCCCAGGACTGGAAAAGGTCAGTTTTCATTCCAGTCCCAAAGAAAGGCAATGCCAAAGAATGCTCGAACTACCGCATAATTGCACTCATCTCACACGCTAGTAAAGTAATCCTCAAAATTATCCAAATTGCTGGTCCAGGCTTCAGCAATACATGAACTGTGAACTTCCATATGTTCAAGCTGGTTTTAGAAAAGGCAGAGGATCCAGAGATCAAATTGTCAACATCTGCTGGATCATTGAAAAAGCAAAAGAGTTACAGAAAAACATATATTTCTGACTTACTGACTATCCCAAAGACTTTTGCTGTGTGGATCACAATAAACTGCAGAAAATTCTGAAGGAAACAAGAATACCAGACCACCTGACTTGCCTCTTGAGAAACCTGTATACAGATCAGGAAGCAACAGTTAGAACTGGACATGGAACAACAGACTGGTTCTAAATAAGAAAAGGAGTATGTCAAGGCTGTATATTGTCACCCTGTTTATTTAACTTATATGCAGAGTACATCATGAGAAATTCTGGGCTAGAGGAAGCACAAGCTGGAATCAAGATTGCTGGGAGAAATATCAATAACCTCAGATATGCATATGACACTTTTTGGCAGAAAGTGAAGAGAAACTAAAGAGCCTCTTGGTGAAAGTGAAAGAGGAGGGTGAAAAAATTGGCTTAAAGCTCAACATTCAGAAAACTAAGATCATGGCATCCAGTCCCATCATCTCATGGCAAATAGATGGAAAAACAGCGGGAACAATGGTTTAACTTATTTTATTGGCCTCAAAATCACTGCAGATGGTGACTGCAGCCATGAAATTAAAAGACGCTTACTCCTTGGAAGGAAAGTTATGACCAACCTACATAGCATATTCAAAAGCAGAGACATTACTTTGCCAACAAAGGTCCATCTAGTCAAGGCTATGGTTTTTCCAGTGGTCATGTATGGATGTGAGAGTTGGACTATAAAAAAAGCTGAGCACCAAAGAATTGATGCTTTTGAACTGTAGTGTTGGAGAAGACTCTTGAGAGTCCCTTGGACTGCAAGGAGATCCAACTGGTCCATCCTAAAGGAGATCAGTCCTGGGTGTTCATTGGAAAGACTGATGTTGAAGCTGAAAATCCAAATCTTTGGCCACCTGATGTGAAGAGCTGACTCATTTTAAAAGACCCTCATGCTGGCAATGATTGAGCGCAGAAGGAGAAGGGGACGACAGAGAATGAGATGGTTGGATGGCATCCCTGACTCAATGGAGATGGGTTTTGGTAGACTCTGGCAGTTGGTGATGGACAGAGAGGCCTGGTATGCTGCAGTTCATGGAATTGCAGATAGTTAGACATGACTGAGCAACTGAACTGACTGAGTGTATGGTCTTCCCTGATGGTTAAGACTATAAAAATCTGCCAGCAATATAGGAGTCCTGGGTTTGATATCTGTGTTGGGAAGATCCCCTGGAGAGGAGAATGGCAACCTCACTCCATTATTTTTTTCTGGAGAATTCCAAGTACAGAGCATACTGGCAGGCTACAGTCCTTGGAGTTGTAGAGTTGGATATGATTGAGCGACTTATACACAAATTTACTGCATGGAAATAAATTAGATAAATCAACAAAAAAAGATGTCAGTGCATATTGAATAATTAGTCCAGCAGATGAGTACTTTTTACAGTAGTCTAAGTTATTTTAAGATAGGAAATAAATTAAGATTGAAGAATAGGAAGCAGTTAGAAAATGGAGGTTTACATCATTGTTCCCAAATGTGTTGCATCATTTGATGAAGTTTATGTCTATAATTTGACTTAATTGGATATTTAAAGAAAGAAACTTGACATAACAAATATATCAATTCTTCCTAAGTTGATTCCAGTCTTAATACTATTCTTACCAAAATTCCAGTAGGAATTTTCATTGGCTTGAAAAAACATTATTTATACACAAAATCTTGGGCCCTAGGATAAAAAATTAAAAGCCTCCCAAAAAATCTTGACAAAGAAGGATAAAATAACAAGGATCACACTATTTGATATTGTCTTATAATAAACCTATAAGATAACATAGTACTGGCAGAGGAGTAGTTGCATATATCAATGGAACAGAATGGAGAACTCAGAAATATACCCACATAAATTTTTAATTTAATTTTAATTTAATGATTTAAAATAATATAATGAAATAGTGGAGATATATCAGTCATACAGTTTCTGGTGCAAGAGACATATATGTACTGTGCTGTGCTGTGCTTAGTCTCTCAGTCGTGTCCGATTCTTTCATGACCCCATGGACAGTAGCCCTTTAGGCTCCACTATCCATGAGATTTCCCAGGCAATAATACTGAAGCTATGACAAACCTAGGCAGTGTATTAGAAAGCAGAGACATTATTTTGCAAACAAAGGCTGTATAGTCAAAGCTGTAGTTTTTCCAGTAGTCGTGTATGGATGTGAGAGTTGGACCACAAAGAAGGCTGAATGACAAACAGTTGATGCTTTTGAACTGTGGTGTTGGAGAAGAATCCTGAGAGTCCCTTGGACTGCAAGGAGATCAGACCAGTAAATCCTAAAGGAAATCTATCCTTAATATTTATTAGAAGGACTCGTGCTGAAGCTGATGCTCCAATACCTTGGCTACCTGATGAAAATAATTGATTCATTGGACTAATTCAATGAATTCAATGATTCATTGATTCATTGAAAAGACTGATGCTGGGAAAGATTGAGGGCAGGAGGAGAAGGGGATGACAGAGGACAAGATGATTGGATGGCATCACTGACTCACTGGACATGAGTTTGAGCAAGCTCTGGGAGATGGCGAAGAACAGGGAAGCCTGGCATACTGCAGTCCATGGGGTCACAGAGTCAGACAGGATTGAGCGACTGACCAACAACAAACGTATAAGCAGAGTGCTACTGAATAACACAGCTGATAATAATGGAAGATCACAGACATGCAGTTACTCTGTTGATCCATCAAATGCAAGTGTCTGTGTTGATTACAGTGTGCATCCACAGGTACAAGCATTACCTATCTAAAGTAGAACTGCCAGCAAGGAGGGAAAATAAGAGGTTTCAAATGTGGAAATGGTTAACAGTTGATCATCAACTCTGGTAGAAGAAGAATTTGCTATAATTCCTTACTGCAATGCTAATGAGTGAGATAATTATCCTTTTTGCATAACCTATACATAATTTAATTGAGCCTAATTCTCCTTTCAAATTCCCAAAGGGAGATCATTCTTGATGTCAAAAAATTTACCCTTGGGAATCTTTCTCTCCTGCTCTGCATAGTTCCTTGATGGTGGGAGAAATTACATCGACTGTACAAATCCTCTTTATTTCCCAAACATCATTTAAAAATATTCAATCAAAAATTATTCTACCAGTTTCTGTTTGAGTATGTTATTCTTCTAGAATTGAGATAGAAAAATTCAAAATTTCTTTAATTTGTTTTAATTTTAAGTGATAAACGAATGCACATTTGTACTCATATGTGCATACACATATACAGAGAAACATGTAAAATATTTTGCCACCATCCATTTTATGAAAGAACTCTAGGGAATAACCAACTTCCTATTTCCTCAGTCTTAATGAATATTAAAAAAAAAATGTTTGTTTATGAAAATCTTCCCCCAGAGATATGCTAGAGTTGGGGTTTCATACCTCCAGGATCTAATGCTTAATGGTCTGAGCTGGAGCTGATGTAATAATAATAAGAATAAAATGCACAATAAATATAATACACTTGAATCATCCTGAAACTACACCCCTCTCCCCTGGCCATAGTCCATGGAAAAATTGTCTTCTAGGATACAGGTCCTTGATGCCAAAACACTGGGCACTGTTGCCCTAGAGGAACAACTCCCACAAGATGTAATATGTGGTTTATGTTTATAGCAGTATTTGACCAGTGTTGTTACCTCTTACTTATAGCTTTATTTATTGATCTTTAAGATATTTGAGTAAGCCTCTGACAGTGACGGGGTGGATTTTTTTTAAGCATATGAATGGTTTGAAGTTCAATTTCTATTCACTTATTTTCATTCCACATTTTTGAAGATATAGATAAATGCAAAAAAGCCCTATAAATTAATTATATGTTCATTTTATGTCTATAGGCATACTAATATTCTTTGCTTTCCAAAAGCTTTGTGTTTGAAAGTGATCCTGAGTTTATCCTTTGGAGAATGCAAATTACTTGGCAATTTATAAATTGGTTCAGAAAAGTTGTCCCACCAACTGTATTTATATGTTTGTTGGCTGGGAAAGTACCTTCCCCCACCGCCTTTTTTTTTTTTTTTATTCTCACTGTGGTAATATGCTCAGTTTATAAAATTTGAAAAGTACAGTACAGTATAAAGAAGCAGCTATTTATTCTAAAATTTGCTCATTGAAAAGGTATTTATTGTCTATATACAATTCTATTTTAATGTATTTTTAAAATTTTTAATGCATTTTATAGGCTACCTTCCATTTCCAGTTATTACAGAATACTGGCTTTAACCTGAATGCCATACAATACATGTTTGAGCCTGTCTAATATCCAAGAATTTGTACCACCTGCTTCATCATTCCTGTGTCACCCCTCGATGAACCCAGTGGTAACCACTAGTTTGGTCTCTATATCTGTAAGTCTCCTTCTTTGTTATATTCAGTAGTTTGTTGTATTTTTTAGATTGAACACGTATATGATATCTTACAGTATTTGTCTTTCTCTTTCTGACTTACTTCACTTAACATAATGCCCTCCAAGTCCATCCAGGTTGCTGCAAATGGCAAATTTTCATTCTCTCTTATGGTTGTCTGATATTCTATTGTTGGAGCAGGAAATGGCAACCCACTATAGTGTTCTTGCCTGGAGAATACCATGGACAGAGGAGCCTGGCAGGCTATAGTCCATGGGGTAGCAATGAGTCGCACATGACTGAACAGGCATGTAGTATTCCATTATATATATGTACCACATCTTCTTTATCCATTCATCTACTGATGGACACTTAGGCTGCTTCTCTATCTTGGCAATTGCAAATAATGCTGCGATGAATTCCAAATAATGCTGCTATGATGGCCTGTTGACTATCTGCATTTCCTCTTTGGAAAAGTGTCTGTTTAGTTCTTCTGCCCATCTTTAATGCATTTTTAGATACAGTACATTTCTAGGAAAAATAATGGTGATGTTAGCCACATTCATTTACTGTGTTACAAGGGGAACTACTTGCCAAAGCGTCTACTCTTTGTGGGAAGCATTTAATAGAGAATGATAATCTTTTCTTTACCTTTTGCTCCCACCCTAAAGAAAGAGTGATTCAACAAAAGCAGTCATGAGAACCTGGTGTACATTGGCTATATTTTCTTTTTTTTTAACTTTTATTATATATTTATTTGACTGCACCAGGTCATATTAATAGTTGTGGTATGTGGGATCTTTACTTGTGGCATGTGGCGTCTATAGCTGTGGTATGTGACATCTAGTTCTTAGTATGTGTCTGTGCGCTCAGTCATGTCTGACTTTTTTGGTCCAATAGACTAACCCACTAGGCTACTCTGTCCATTGAATTTTCCAGGCAAGAATACTGGAGTGCCATTTCTTATTCCAGGATATCTTCCCAACACAGAGATTGAATCTGTGTCTCTTGCATCTCCTGCATTGGCAGGCAGATTTTTTACTACCAGTGCCACTTGGGACTAGGATCAAATCTTGGCCTCCCACATTGGGAGCATGGAGTCTTATCCTCTATACATTCCGTGGAATTCTCCGGGCCAGAATACTGGAGTGGGTAGCTTTTCCCTTCTCCAGGGCATCTTCTCAATCCAGGGATTAAATCCAGGTCTCCCCCATTGCAGGTGGATTCTTTACCAGCTGAGCCACACAAAGGAAGCCCAAGAATACTAGAGTGAGTAGCCTATCCCTTTTCCAGTGGATCTTCCTGACCCAGGAGTTGAACTTGGGTCTCCTTCATTGCAGGTGGATTCTTTAACAACTGAGCTATCAGAGAAGCCCCTTAGCTACTGAACCACCTGGGAAGCCCCGGCTGCATTTTCTTATTAAGCAGGATGAAGATGACACATATAAACTATAATTAATATTTGCCATTGTATATCCAGGCCCAGTAGATAATATAACTTTTTATTCCCATGAAAAAAGTAAATAAGCAAAATTTGATTACCCAAGTTCATCATATTCCAGTCTCTTTACTCATGATTTAGTGACTGTCCATTACTTGGGGAGGAGAAGGGGATGACATGGTTTGATGGGATCACCAACTCAATGAACATTAGTTTGAGTAAACTCCTGGAATTGGTGATGGACAGGGAGGCCTGGAGTGTTGAAGTCCATGGGGTCACTAAGAGTAGAACACGACTGAGTGATTGAACTGAGCTGAACTGAATTACTTGGGAGTATAAGTGGTACATGTTATGAGTGGTAAATGACAAAGAGATCTGAAATTATTAAGGATAGATGGTCAATTGCTTTCTGACATTAAAATCTATGACTTTATTATTTATTGACTGGTATATCTTCTGAATACTCTTAAGGAGGACATTTTGTAATGATGGGAAGATCAATTACGACTCCTAAAACATCATTAAAAATGAACATCAAGTAAAATTTTCTTCAGGGGTTGTATCACATTAAAAAAATTAATAAGCAGAAACCTCAATTAAGTAGTTGTGAGGCTAGAGTGGGAAGCCTTCAAGCCCTGGAATGATAACAGAGTCCAACAGGAAAAAGAAAGTCTTTTCTATTTTACTAGCAACAACTCAGCTGAGAAAAAGCCACGGACTCTTTGTTGTTTACTATATCCTTCTCTTCTTCCTTTCCCCCTCTATAAAAGTGTTCTCCTTTTTCTGTGTTGGGACTTGAATGTGTCTCACCATGATTTCAGACGGAGAAATGCAATTCTTTGCGTGATGCTGAATGCACTTATTTTTGCTAGAGAAATAGCTGTCAGTCTCTTTGTTTCAGGACAACAATGTAAGGTGTACTACTAAAAACCCTTGTTATTAAATTATATTAATGAACTTCATATTATTGGTTATTAAATATTTCAAACATGTTAACATTTTCCCCATTCTTTTCTCTATTATCAAATCCTCTGTGATAAGCTGTCTATATTCAGCTTACCCCAATGACGCATTCTTATCTATGGCATAATTGTGTTGAAGAATGTGATCAAACTGTTAAATTCATTCACCCATTGCTTTTCAAAATGTTTATTTATTTGTACAACATTGGCAAAGTTGCCCATTATTTTAAATTGTCTTTTTCAACAACATTACTACCAGCACTGAAAATTACATTTTAACATATATATGCATATATATACATGTATTCATATGCATGCTTATTTATAAACCTGCTTATTTATATATATATATGGTGTGTGTGTATATATGCTAATTGGAGATACAGAGGTAGGAATTCTTTAAAAAAATTCAGCTATATGCTTTTCTTCTTCTGTGAACCTAGGTTAATCTCTTGGTTATTTATCTTTAGTGGGAAAAAAAAGGAAGGCAGAAGAAAAGGCAGACCACTAGCATGCTAATTACTTTGAGTTGATGAATTCAAGGATATGAGCCTCTGCAGATGAAGCTGCTTGATCAGATTGGTGCAAATATTGGCCATCTAAGGTAGAACTGCCAATAAAATATGTTGACCTGAATGCTGTGTTTTTCCAAACATGTTACAAATGCAGATTTTCTTTTAACAAATATTGTATCTTCCTTTACATACAAATCACATATATTTATCACAGATTTTGAATCTCTTAGTTTTTCTACAGTGGGTGTAATTTTCTCCACTGTATTTAAAAATGTTTACTGCTATTCTAAAAGAGTATGATCAACTGTTGTTTTTGTGTTCTACTAAGACTTATAATTTATTTTAAAAGGTCTTCCCCAGAATTGAAAGAGACACGTGTACTCAAATGTTCATCCCAGCACTGTTTATAATAACCAGGACATGGAAGCAACCTAGATGTCCATCAGCAGATGAATGGATAAGAAACTGTGGTACTATACACAGTGGAATATCACTCAGTAATTAAAAATAATGCATTTGAATCAGTTCTAATGAGGTGGATGAAACTGGATCCTATTATACAGAGTGAAATAAGCCAGAAAGAAAATCACCAACACAGTATACTAATGCATATATATGGAATTTAGAAAGATGATAATGATAACCTTATGTGCGAGACAGCAAAAGAGACACAGATGTATAGAACAGTCTTTTGGACTCTGTGGAAGAGGGTGAGGGTGGGATGATTTGGGAGAATGGCATTAAAACATGTATATTATATATGTGAAAAGATGGATCAGTCCAGATTCGATGCATGATACAGGGTGCTCAGGGCAGGTGCACTGGGATGACCCAGAGGGATGGGATGGGGAGGCAGGTGGGGCGGGGGGGGGGGGTTCTGGATGGGGAACACATATACACCCATGGTGGATTTATGTCAATGTATGGCAAAACCACTACAATATTGTAAAGTAATTAGCCTCCAATTAAAATAAATAAATTTATATTTTAAAAAAAGATCCAGAAGAGCCAAATGGCAGAACGGGACAACACTTTTCAGATGAACTAAAAAGGAAAGGAAAATAATGGAAACTTGAGGACACTGTGGCTATAGGAAATGGTTATTATACACCTATGGAAAGTTCTTGGTAATTGGGAAATGTACAAATATTGTAATTAAATAAATTTTTTGGTATTGAAAAAAATAAAATAAAAGGTTTTAACTTGATCAGAATAGATTTTTAAATGTCTTTCTCATTAAAATAAACAATAAACATTTCTGCCTACTTTTTAAGTATTGATATTAAAAAATGCTCTTTCTGCTCTTCCTTTGATAAGAGTGCAAGAATTAGGACAAAAATGTAACAGAAATATTCTGGCAAATTATGCAGTCTAAATTATACATTCAGTCTATCATACATTTCATGAAACAGAGGTGGAGAAGAATTACTAGTGCTGGGACTGCAAAAAACTTTAATTTAATAAGATGTGACTATGTTCTGAAAATTGTGAAAAGAATACCATATGCTCAACAAATATATATTGAGCACCTACCATGTGAAAATGAAAAAAATTAATCAGTCAATCTATGAAAGAAATGGGAAATTCAGTTCAGTTCAGTCGCTCAGTCATGTCCGACTCTTTGTGACCCCATGAATTACAGCACGCCAGGCCTCCATGTCCATCACCAACTCCTGGAGTTCACTCAGATTCACATCTATCAAGTCAGTGATGTCATCCAGCCATCTCATCCTCTGTTGTCCCCTTCTCCTCCTGCCCCCAATCCATCCCAGCATCAGAGTCTTTTCTAATGAGTCACCTCTTCGCATGAGGTGGCCAAAGTACTGGAGATTCAGCTTCAGTATCATTCCTTCCAAAGAAATCCCAGGGCTGATCTCCTTTAGAATGGACTGGTTGGATCTCCTTGCAGCCCAAGGGACTCTCAAGAGTCTTCTCCAATACCACAGTTCAAAAGCATCAATTCTTTGGCGCTCAGCCTTCTTCACAGTCCAACTCTCACATCCATACATGACCACAGGAAAAACCATAGCCTTGACTAGACAGACCTTTGTTGGCAAAGTAATGTCTCTGCTTTCGAATATGCTATGTAGGTTGGTCAAAACTCTCCTTCCAAGGAGTAAGCGTCTTTTACTTTCATGGCTGCAGTCACCATCTGCAGCGATTTTGGAGCCCAAAAAAATAAAGTCTGACACTGTTTCCCCATCCGTTTCCCATGAAGTGATGGGACCGGATGCCATGATCTTCGTTCTCTGAATGTTGAACTTTAAGCCTACTTTTTCACTCTCCTCTTTCACTTTCATCAAGAGGCTTTTTAGTTTCTCTTCACTTTCTGCCATAAGGGCGGTGTCATCTGCAAATCTGAGGTTATTGACATTTCTCCTGGCAATCTTGATTCCAGCTTGTGTTTCTTCCAGCCCAGCTTTTCTCATGATGTACTCTGCATATAAGTTAAGTAAGCAGGGTGACAATATACAGCCTTGATGTACTCCTTTTCCAATTTGGAACTGGTCTGTTGTTCCATGTCCAGTTCGAACTGTTGCTTCCTGACCCACATACAGATTTCTCAAGAGGCAGGTCAGGTGGTCTGGTATTCCCATCTTTTTCAGAATTTCCCACAGTTTATTGTGATCCACACAATCAAAGGCTTTGGCATAGTCAATAAAGCAGAAATAGATGTTTTTCTGGAATTCTCTTGCTTTTTTGATGATCCAGTGGGTGTTGGCAATTTGATCTCTGGTTCCTCTGCCTTTTCTAAAACCAGCTTGAACATCAGGAAGTTCATGGTTCATGTATTGTTGAAGCCTGGCTTGGAGAATTTTGAGCATTTCTTTACTAGCCTGTGAGATGAGTGTAATTGTGCAGTAGTTTATATTCATTCAAATAGAGAATTATAACCCAGAAGTAGCTTCTCAGAAAGCTCCAAGAACTGTTCCACCCATGAAGAGTTAAAGCATGGTTATATAAATTTTTGAGACTGGCACTGTATATTAAATGGCATGTTACTATCAGTTTACATAATCCAGATCTATGTGTGCAAAGTAAGAAATGAGTCCTTTGTCCCCTTATAAGATTAAAAATTAAAGTTATCTACTTAGGAGTTGCCTTGTTGGTACTGAGACAGTGTTGCATTTTATGACTGAGAGGGTATTTCTGCCACTGGGGAAGTTTTCCAATGTGTAATGCAGAGCAGTAGGGATAGAAGAGGCCAATTATATTCAGTTTTCCTTGACTTGCTTTAGAATATGAATTTTTATTTCATCATATGCATGGAAGGTGGGAGGAGAAGGGGACAAAAGAGGATGAGATGGTTGGATAACATCACCGACTCAATTGACATGAGTTTGGGTAAACTCTGGGAGTTGGTGATGGACAGGGATACCTGGCATGCTGTGGTCCATGGGGTCGCAAAGAGTCAGAAACAACTGAGCAACTGAACTGAACTAAACTGAACTGATGTATCTGGAACTGTTCTAGCTTCTAGGTTTTTAGTAGTTTGCAGAATACTTTGAAAAACCATATGAATCATACAGTTTATAACCTAGGAGTAATTACTAAATCAATTAAAATTAATTTAAACTAATTGTTCAGCTCTTCACCCAGAATTAGAAAGATGTTCTACATTAAAAATTCAAGTGTAAACTCTCAAATGTTCAAAAATAAACAGGATTTAAAATACATTAAATAGAAACATTCTAAAATTATATCTTTGTTTCTGAATAGAATGAAGCTATTTCTGTCAATTACATGAATATACATTTATAAGTGAGTTGTGACAATTTTATCTTAGGTAAATGTAATTTTTGGTGAGATGAAATGTTTTGCCTGTTTCTCTCTTTTGCTTGCTTAGAGATTACAATACAAAACTGAAGAATAAATTATACTGTTGCATTTTATTCATACTATTTTCCATGACCTAATGTGTTTTGAGTGAAATGAAGACATATTTTATATTAGTCAACAAGAAGAAACATCTAAAGCAATTTTCCCTGTGAGGCTAAATTATATTTTTAATTTAGTATTATTTTCTTGTAGATACTTAGCAAATTAAAACACACACACACACACACACACACTTATCTCCATGTTAAAAACACAGAGCCTACAAATAAAAAAAACCCCATGAATGCATATTGTAGGTGAAGGTCAAATATACATGTGAAAAACAATTGAAAAATTCTTAAGATATTTAGTTATAGTAAGCGATACAGTGTGTAAAACAATGTGGCCTACCATCCAGTCCTACAAGGATCAAGTCATTAGCTGCTATAATCCCTGACTGACTGTACACCTTGAAAGGAATTCAAGATGAAAAACATGTTAGGGCATTCTGTTTTGTAAAACTGGTCCCTTAGTTAAATATATTTTGGGAAGAGTTTTAATAAACCTAGATTCTTACATCTTTCCACACATAGAAAAAACATAAATCATTCAGGTATCTGTTCCTTGTGACTCCCATATTCCTTAGCTAAAACAAGGTATATGATTTGCTGGTATCCCCATGGACTACAGCCTGCCAGACTCCTCTGTTCATGGGATTTTCCAGGAAAGAATACTAGGCTGAGTTGTCATTTCCTTTTTCAGGGGATCTTCCTACACCAGGAATCAAACTTGCATCTCTTGCACCTCCTGAATTGGCAGGAGGATTCCTTACCTCTAAGTCACCAAGGAAGCCTTTATATGCGTGTGTGTGTGTGTGTGTGTGTGTGTGTATGTGTGTGTGAAAGTGTTAGTCACTCAGTCATGTTCAACAGTTTGTGTCCCACGGACTATAGCTGTCTAAGATACTCTGTCCATGGATTCTCCAGGCAAGAATACTGAACTGGATATCCATTCCTTTCTCCAAGGGATCTTCCTGACCCAGAGATTGAACCCATTTCTCCTGCAGTGCAAGCAGATTCTTCACCATCTTAGTCACCAGGGAAATATAGGTATAGATATAGATATAGAGGCTTCTACTTCTTTCCCAAATTCTTCAAAACAATTCCTCAGAGCTAAAGAGCTATTTCCCAGACCATAGTTCTCAATAAGTTCTCAGAAGAAAACTAAGACTTGCAGCTTTTACCTTATGCATTTTCTTTCAGTCTACAAGCAAAATTCCTTCAACTCTGTTTGATAAATATATTTGAAAAAAATTAGATACTTTGGTTGCTTCAAATAATAAGTGGTGTATTTCTTTACTGTCTTTCAAAACACAGTATGGACTTTAAAAATAGAAGATATAAAAATTGTGAGTCTGGTTTATTCAGTATTTTACTGAGGATTATAGCCTGGGAGACACTCTAACATAGCTCTGGGAAATTGTTTTGAAGAGATAAGAAGGGGTGATTTTGGTGAAGGAGTTATATGCAAGCAAACACACATCTTGGCAGAAGGATGCCGTTAGTCACACGGAACAGATATCTTAGTTAATGGCCTTAGTGCTTTTCTAAATATGGGAAAATGCAAGAATTGGGGTTCACTAAATTTTCTTCTGAAAATATCAAACTGAAGGCATGTTCTGGCAGTTTTCCCAGAGCACAGAGTGACTCATTCTGATTTCCCAGAATTCCCTTAAGAGTGTGCTGAAGGTCAGCAACTATAGTGGATAACAACTTAATCCTCGTAGAATTGGATGGCAAACAATGCTCTTTACCTGGAAACAGAAGATGTATTCTGTTTTTATGGATGCTAGGAAATGAGGGAAAATATACCTAGTGTGATATTTATTAAGAAATATATAATTAGTTTTTATCCCAGTTTATGGCATAGAGCTCCTAGAACTCTCAGAATTTCCTTGAGTGATGAAAACTATAAGGTGTCTTTTGTTACAATAATGAGATGACTTTAAGAAGGCATTTAATGATGGGGCTGCTTTCCATTGAAGCCAACCATGCTTTCCATTGAAGCCAACAGGGTTGGAACTTTCAATCTCACTTCCTAACCTCCAGGAAAAGAAGAGAGATCTAAATCGAGTTCAGTCACCAATGGCTAATGATTTGGTCAATGATGCCTGTGTAATGAAGTTTCCATAAAATCCCATAAGGGACAGGGTTGGTGCACATGTGGAGATCTGAGAAGAGTGTCTGGCTGGGAGAGGGCATGGAAGCTCCACTCCATTTCCCTATGCCTTGTCCTGTGCATCTCTTCCATGTGGTATTTCCTGAGTTATTGTTTTATAATAAACTGGTGATCTAGGAAGTGAAATGTTTCTATGAGTTCTGTGAGTTGTTCTAGCTTTGGAATCTCTGATTTATAAATAGTCATTTGGAAGTACCTCTGGAGAAGGAAATGGAAACCCATTCCTGTATTCTTGCCTGGAAAATCCCATGGACAGAGTAGCCTGTTGGGCTATAGTCATGGGGTTGGATGTGACTGAGTGATTCAGCCCATATGACTGAGAACAGTCAGAAATACAGTCAGTAACCTGGACTTGAGATTGGAGTATAGAATGGGGGATGGGGGACAATAGTCTTCTAGGCCTGGGCCTTTAACCTGTGAGATCTGACACAGTCCCCTGGTAGATGGTGTTAGAAATGAGATGATTGTAGGACATTGAGCTAGTGTCTGAGAATTGCTTGGTGGTGTGGGGAAGAACCCACACACATTACAAATTGATCCCAGAACTTACTAATGTCAAAGGATAGGAAAGATAGAATGGAGAAAAGAGGAAAATGGTGACTCAAAGAATAGAAACACATGGATTTGGAACCAGAGATCTAATTAAATAAGGAAGAAACTCTGCAAATAGTATATCTACTCTTAAGGAGGCTCCATTGTGGGGGTTTTTTTTTTGTTTGTTTTTTGTTTTTTTGGTCTCTATTCTATCTACCAGAGGTCAGGTGACAAAAATAATACAATTTACTAACAAGTTTGATATATTTGGGGCTTCCCAGCTGACTCAGTCGGAGAAGGCAATGGCATCCCACTCCAGTATTCTTGCCTGGAAAATCCCATGGATGGAGGAGCCTGGTAGGCTGCAGTCCAAGGGGTTGCTAAGAGTCGGACACGACTAAGTAACTTCACTTCCACTTTTCACTTTCATGCATTGGAGAAGGAAATGGCAACCCCCTCCAGTGTTCTTGCCTGGAGAATCCCAGGGATGGGGGAGCCTGGTGGGCTGCCGTCTATGGGGTTGCACAGAGTCGGACACGACTGAAGCGACTTAGCAGTAGCAGCAGGTGGCTCAGTGGTAAAGAATCTGCCTGCAGTGCAGAGACATGGCTTCAATCCCTATGTTGGGAAGACCCATGGAAAAAGAAATGGCAATCCACTCCAGTATTGTTGCCTGGGGAATCCCGTGGACAGAGGAACCTGGTAGGCTACAGTCCATGGTATCCCAAAAGTGCTGAACATGACTTGGTGACTAAAACAACAACAACACTGATGTCTTTTATTTAAGAGAAGCCAATCCACAGATTGATGAGTACAATGGCTCACAAGCAGTGGAGCACTGTTCATGAGGGAATTTGAACAAGAGCTAATTTTCTGGCATTAGAAGAGGCACCTAAAAACAGGGCATGATTGACTAAGGAGGTGAGGGTTTCCTTATGAGGCCAGCAGGTACAATATTCTAGGGTAAGATAAGCCAGATAAAGCTGAGTTGGAGGGTAGTGTATGCTAAGATTCCTTGGCATGTTTCCTGTACATGCTGAGTGATTTAGGTTTAGATCTGTAATGTAGACAGATTATTAGGGTAACCTCTATGTTGTGGATCCCAATATACAAATTAACTTTGTCACCTGACAATGCCTATAATTTCTACCCCAAGGGAAAATTTCAGTGACCTACTCATTAACTATTATTCCTACCAGGGCAATGTCCTCATAAAAAGCCACCACGGAGTTAGTGACTGGCCTGATGTTGGTTGACATTGTTTCAGTTACTTACTAATTTGGGAAAGCACTGACAGTATATGGTCAACTATGAGAAAGACATGGTGAATGTTTGTATTTGTCTGTCTAATGGCTCGGTGGGTAAAGAATCTACCTGCAATGCATGAGACACAAGAGACATGGGTTTGATCCCTGGGTCAGGAAGATTGCCTGGAATAGGCAATGGCAACCTACTCCATTATTCTTGCCTGAAAAACTCCATAAACAGAGGATCCTGGAGGGTACTTTCGATGGAGTAGCAAAGAGTTGGACACTGAGCAGCTAAGCATGCAATAGGGGAGAAACTCTTGAATAACGATGGGGAAGCTATTAAGTTCACCATAGCTCCTGAACCACACAATTACAAATCCAATTTACACAGCCCCTACCAATATCCAGCATTATTTCAAAATATATCAGTCTCAGAATTCACACATTCCAGGTGTTATCTAGAATTTTGAACACATACAAGTATATTTCTTATCATTTTACAAGCTATTACAGAAATAGTTGAATTATCCTAATATAAATTCTATTCAATCAAAAATGCTGATACTGTATATTACAATATATTTTAAAAGAGAATAGAAAAGTAAAAATTTGAAGAAGTAAATAGCAAGAGAAGATAGAAAAAAAATATACTTAAATTGATTACACTCCAGTATGAGGGCTAGAAGACAAGCTTTTTCTGCAACTGTTTATGCAGACAAGGTCACTCTTCATCACTTTCTTCCTCTAACCTTATATTTAATCTTTGTGTCATTAACTGCTATATGAGTTTTTGGTTGTTGATTAGTTGATAGTCTTTGCTTTTTTTTTTTTTTTTGCCTGGTTGTGAGACGTAAGCCTTCATTACTCGATGGCTTGAGTTCTTAAACATGTTCCATCAGTATATAATACTGGGTTAATTTTTAAAAGTAAAAATCTTGAGCTATATGAGAAGATTATTGCATACTACTTGAAGGATCTTTGGAGTAGAAGACCCTTTTAAAATTTACTGGAATTGGGAGAGATGTATAACCTTGATATAGAACCTCAAGTATATTTCTATAAAGATGCAGTGTTGTGAGTTATGGATGGAATGTAGCATCACTATCAAATAACATGGTTATTTTAACATGGTTAAATATATGTTAGCTACATGATCTACTACAATCATATAATATCAAATGCTATAAAAAGTATATGTCTTTTCTGTTAGGCTCTACTAGACACTATATCATTAGGTAAAATATATTTGTAGACAAATATTTTGTTTAATAATCATATGTTTTCTCCCTCACTAAAATCCCCAAAATCTCACCCCACGAAACTCCTTGCTAATTTCACCTAGAGCAGAGTCATCGATCTGTCCACAAATGTCCTAACACAAGGCTTACACAAGGCTTTTACTGAAATGCTGAATCCAAGAGTAGCTCACAATCTCTACCAACAAACTGCCCAGATCTCTTAGTCTTCATGGGAAATAGATGGGGAAACAGTGGAAACAGTGTCAGACTTTAATTTTTGGGGCTCCAAAATCACTGCAGATAAAAGACGCTTACTCCTTGGAAGGAAAGTTATGACCAACCTAGACGGCATATTGAAAAGCCGAGACATTACTTTGCCAACAAAGGTCCGTCAAGTCAAGGCTATGGTTTTTCCTGTGGTCATGTATGGATGTGAGAGTTGGACTGTGAAGAAAGCTGAGCACCAAAGATTGATGATTTTGAACTGTGGTGTTGGAGAAGACTCTTGCAAGTCCCTTGGACTGCAAGGAGATCCAACCAGTCCATTCTGAAGGAGATCAGCCCTGGGATTTCTTTGGAAGGAATGATGCTAAAGCTGAAACTCCAGTACTTTGGCCACCTCATGCGAAGAGTTGACTCATTGGAAAAGACTCTGATGCTGGGAGGAATTGGGGGCAGGAGGAGAAGGGGACGACAGAGGATGAGATGGCTGGATGTCATCACTGACTCGATGGACATGAGTCTCAGTGAACTCCGGGAGATGGTGATAGACAGGGAGGCCTGGCGTGCTGCAATTCATGGGGTCACAAGGAGTCGGACACAACTGAGCGACTGAACTGAACTGAACTGAGACACATTCTGCCTCATATCTCCATCCAGTGCTTGTATTAAAATGTTTTCTTTAATAGTGTTTAAAGTTATTGACTGCAAACTTGTCTGAAAACTCAAGGGTGACCTGCAACCATAGTTAATCTTCTCCATCAACTTACTGATTTACATTTTTACTGGACACCACCCAATCAGATTACCCTTGAGGATCTTTCCTCTGTACTCTGAGTTCTCACTTCATCATTATCTAACATCTTGACATCCTGAAAAATTATATCCTGTTACTACTGTAGCTTTTTGAGGACATAGTATGGAAGCAAGTAAAATGCACTTCAGAAATGTCTGTTCAGGGACTTCCCTGGTAGTCTGGGAATTAAGAATCTGTCTCCCAGTGCAGGGGATGTGGATTTGATTCCTGATCCCACAGGCAGCTAAGCCCCACATGCCGCAGGGCAACTAAGTTCATGTGCCACAACCAGCGAGAAGCCCATGAGCCACAACTAAAATCCAACACGGCCAAGTAAACAAATGAATATTAAAAAGTAAATGCCTGTGCAATAGAAAAAAGATGAAGAGAAAGTCTATCCATTGGCTTTCTTAATCAAATGCTCAAAATTTAACTCAAGGAGTTTTAATTTCCTACTCAGGTTTTGCTCATGGTATACAATGCCAAAATAGTTCTGTAATTTTCCACACTGTAGAGACCTAGGTGAAGAAATTGAGAGATACTTAATACAGGAGGCTGTAAGTATTGTCACTTTACTCAGGAATGCCACTGATTGTTACAACAAGAGTACAATTTTGAAATGAGCCAAGTGAACGTGAGGCAGAACTCAGGATGAGTTAGATATACTCTGTAGAAAACTGCTTTTTAAAAAATAGCAGTGTTAGGTTCACACAATTGAAAAGGAGGTACAGAGATTTCTCATATATACATCCTGCCCCCAAACATGCATAGGTCCCCCTCACATTACCAACATCTGTGGCAGAATAGCAAATTTGCCACAACAGCTGGACTTACACTGACATCATTATATCCAGAGTCCATACTTTGTTTACATTAGGGTCTACTCTTGGTGGTGTATATTCTATGGATTTGGAAAAGTGTATAATAATATATATCATCATTATAGTATTACACATAGTTAACTTAGTCTCTTAAAAATTATCAGTGCTCCACTTGTTCATCTCTCCTTCCTCCTAATATTTGGTAACCACTGACCTTTTTATCATTTCCTTAGTTTTGCCTTTTCCATAAGGTCATATATTGGAATCACACAGTATGTAGTCTTTTCAGTCTGATTTCTTTCACTTAGTAATATGGATTTAAGTTTCTTCCATGTCTCTTTTCATGGCCTTATATTTCACGTTTTTTCATGCTGAACAACATTCTGTTTTCAGAATGTGGCATTTATTTATCCATTCACCTACTGAAAGACACTTAGTTGCTTACAAGATTTGGCAATTAAAATAAACTGCTAAAAACATCCGTATGTAGTTTATCTGTGAACACAAGTTTTTAAATTAGTTGAGTAGGGACTGTGATTGCCAAATCATATGGAAAGATATATTTTGTTTGTAAGAAAAAGCCAAATTATTTTCCAAAGCAGCTCTACAAGTTTGCATTCTTCCTAGCAAAAAATGAGAGTTCTATTGCTTCACATTCTTGCCAGTATTCGGTGTCATCAGTGTTGCATAGTTGGCCATTTTAATAGTTGCATATTATAATCTGTTGCTTTAATTTACATTTCCCTGATGACATATAATTTTTATATGTTTATTTGCCATCTATATGTCTTCTTTGCCAAGGTGTCTATTAAGATATTTGGCTAATTTTCAATTGGATTGTTTGTTTATTGTTGCATTTAAAAAGTTCTTTGGATATTTAGGAGAATATTCCTTTATCACACGCGTCTTTTACAAATATCTTTTTCCCAATTTGTGGCTTATCCTTTCCTTCTCTTGACAGTTTCTTTAACAGAGCAGACATACTATATATATATATATATATATATATATATATATATATATAAAATGAGGTTAGGCTTATCAGTTCTTTTTTCATGAATTATGCCTTTGGTGTTATATTTTAAAAGTTGCTGTTATTCAGTAGCTAAGTTGTGCCTGGCTCTTTGTGACCCCATGGACTGAAGCGCAACAGACTCCTCTATCTTCCTTATGGTCCTTCACTATCTTCTGGAGTTTGCTCAAATTCATGTCCACTGAGTCAGTGAAGCTATCTAAACATCTCATCCTCTGCTGCCCCCTTTTGTTCTTGCCCTCAGTCTTCTGCAGCATCAGAGTCTTTTCCAATGAGTCAGCTCTTCTCATCAGGTGGCCAAAGTATCAATCCTTCTGTTGAATATTTAGGTTGACTTCCCTTAGGATTGAGTGGTTTGATCCCCTTGTAGTCTATAGGACTCTCAAGAATCTTCACTAGCCATTACTTATCATAAGAACATCTAGATTTTTTCCTATGTTATCCTCTAGGACATTTGTAGTTTTGTGTTTCACATTTAGCTTGTGATCATGTTGAGTTAAATTCTGTGAGGAGTGTAAAGTCTCTAACTAGATTTACTTTTTTGCATGTCAGTGTCTGTTCAACACAGTTTTTAAAGATTATGTTTGCTGTATTGCATCACCTTTCTCTTTTGTCAAAACTCAGTTTATTATATTTATGTGGATCTATTTATTGGCTCTTTGTTCTGTCCCATTGTTTTTCTATTTTTTTTGCCAATACCACAGTAATTGATTACTGTAGAATTGTCAATACTTCTTCATTTCAGATCCTTGTTCTCACTTGGATAGGTGACTGAATTGTTATTATCTTTAAAAACATATATTTATCCCTACTTAATATTTATTTTTTGTTTGTCATCTGGTCTTAAAAAGAGAGGATTGCAGTCTATGTATGTAACATCTCTGTCTCCTCTCTTCCCATTTAATTTTCATTCACAGCTAAGACAGTTGGAGTAACCTATATCCCTTCCCACCTAAAGGTGGCCTTTCTTTACTTTTGAAACATCAGTTTTCTCTAAATCTGTTTGTCCCTTTGATTACCCCTATTTTCTTTCTTTATTTTTCTGTCTTTGCTTTTGCTGATAGCCTAGTAATATTGGTGCTGATCAGGGTTTCATTAAGAACTCTGTGCTCTTTCTACTCTACTGAATTCACTATATTGACCAACCAGTTAATTAGGAAGTAAAATTCCTAAGGATTTCATCATGATGTTAAATTTTAAAATATATTATATAGCCCTCAAAGTATCCCAATATGCTCTAATATTTTTTTTCAGTGAAAAAAAAAAAAACTGACAGTGAATGCATTTCACTTTTTAAAATAATTTTACTTATTTCTTTTTGTTGTGCTAGGTCTTCTTTGCTGTGCAGGCTTTTCTCTAGTTGTGCTAAGTGGGGAGTACTCTCCATTGCGATGTCCAAGTTTCTCATTGCAGTGGCTTCTTTTGTTGCAGCGCACAGGCTCTAGGCTCATGAGCTTCAGTAGTTGTGGCTCCTGGTCTCTAGACCACAGGTTGAATAGTTGTGGAACACGAGCTTAGTTGTTCTCTGGCATATGGGGTCTTCCCAGATGAGGGACTGAACCTGTGTCTGCATTGGCAGGAATACTCTTCACCATTGAGCCACCAGGGAAGCCCTCTCACCTTTTTGTATCTTATGATTTTGTGAGTTAGATATTCAGGCTGAGCAATTCTTTTGTTCCCCCTGACGTAACTAGGTAATATGCAGTTGGTGGCTGGTCTTAGTAAGGAGGATACAAAAAACTTTATTCACATGACTGATATGTCACTGGGTAAAGGGAAGGCCAGACTCATCTGCACCCCCAGCCCTCTCCATGTATTTACAGAGCCTCTCTGATTGGACGTTGATATTGGTGACTCATCAGGGCAGTCACAGTTTATACACAGTGACTCGGGGCTTCTAAGGAGCAAGTTGCTGCTGCCAGTTCTTTGGAATTGGAACTGACATGGCATCATTTTATTTCAGCTATACAGTTTGGTCAAAGGCAGCCGATATCCAAGGTGACAGAAGAATTCCCTCTTGTCAATGGTGGTGGTGGTGGTTTAGTCACTAAGTCATGTCTGACTCTTGTGACCCCCATGAGCTATAGCCTTCCAGGCACCTGTGTCCATGGGATTTCCCAGGCAAAAATGCTGGAGTCGGTTTCCATTCCCTTCTCCAGGGGACCTTCCCAACCTAGGTATTGAGCCCAAGTCTCCTGCATTTGCAGGAAACTTGGACAACAAGATCAAACCAGTCAATCCTAAAGGAAATCAACCCTGACTATTCATTGGAAGGACTTATGCTGAAGCTGAAACTCCAATCCTTTGGCCACTCGGTGTGAACAGACAACTCATTGGAAAAGATCCTGATGTAGGGAAAGATTAAGGGCAGGAAGAGAAAGTGGTGACAGAGGATTAGATGGTTAAATGGCATCTTCAACTCAATGGACATGAATTTGAGCAAACTTTGAAAGATGGTGAAAAACAGGGAAACCTGGTGTGCTGTAGTCTTTGGGGTTTCAAAGAGTTGGACATGACTGAGTAAGTGAACAACTCCTACATTTGCAGATGGGTTCTTTACCACAGAACCCCCAGCGTAACCCCTCTTGTCAATGAAGAAACTCTTAATGTATTTGTGGCCTACTTTTATTTTTATCATTAAGTCTAATGTATTGAGTCTTAGCTAATAAATGTCTTGCATAAATTCACAAAACTAACAAGTAGTGAACTAGATTTGTCATTCATGTACATTTTTTCTCTCCAAACCATATCTCAGTTCAGGTATGAAATTTACACTTATGTTTCCAATTACTGATTAAGTATAATTTGTGAATTAGTCAAAATTCCTTCAACCTGAATATGCTTGACAAGCAGGAAGAAAAAAATAGTATAGTAAACACCCAACTTAACTTTTCCCTATTTTAATGTTTTGTTGTATTTTATAATATTGCATTGTCTTCTGGTGAAGACAATGAAGAAATTTCCCAAATTGTATCTATCTCTGAAGTATTGACTTATTCTAAAAATAATTTGCTTATGAAACTGTCTCTTGTATTAAACAATAAATTGCTTGAGAACAGGTACTTCATTGAATTCCTCTTGGAGTCTGCAGTTCTAAGCATAGTGTCTGGAACAATTTCTGTGGGCTTATTTGTGGAAAGAAAGAAGGACTAAATATATGTGGAATGGGCGTACTTATTTCAAGCTAATCTCTCAAAATGAGATATTATTTAATATAATGATTGACCCTTGAAAAACATGGGCTTGAACTGCTTGACTCTACTTATGAATAATTTTTTTCAATAAATATATACTACATGATCTGATTGATTAAATCTGTGGATGTGAAAGCGAGGATGCAACAGGCTGACTGTAAAGTCAAACATGAATTAATGTGGAGGGGGTCTGCGCCCCTAACCCACACATTGTTCAAGGGTCAAATCTATTTAACATACTTTTCAGTCTCTATGATGTTGCAAAATCATGTACTGACACTTTACTAGAAATTCTTAATTGTAAAACAGTATTAAATTTCAGATTCTATCAGCTTCTACACTTAATTATATTTCAACATTCTTAATGATTTTTCTTAAGCAAGACTAACTTATTTTCAGGAGAATAGTTATTTAGTCATACCCAGGAGATAATTAGGGCTTCCCTAGTGGCTCAGTGGTAAAGAATCCAGCTGCCAATGCAGGAGCAGTGGGTTTGATCCCTGGTCTAGTAAGATTCCCTGGACAAGGAAATGACAACTCACTCTGGCATTCTTGCCTGGAGAACCCCATGGAGAGAGGAGCCTGGTGGTCCATGGGGTAGCAAAGAATTGGACATGAGTTAGCAACTGAACAACAATGAGATAATTAACTGCTTTAGAAAATAAAAACAATAATGATACCTTTGTGTGTATAGATCGAAAAAACTTTGCTCTCATATAACTTATATAACTTTAAAAATTATCTTTTCTGACAAAACAATATCTATAAAAGGATTTTAGAATTAAGAGTACATCAAAAACTTACTGACTTTTCAGGTATGTTTCCCTTCATGACAACAATACAATATTTGATACAAGTCTGTGTTTTCATATACTATCATTTAAGAAATTTATTAAAACTATAAATAATGTCAGATAATTTGAAGTAATAAAGCCACCAGGTTCTCTGCCTTAGTTTCAATGTGTTTCTTTCTCATATAAGTGCCTTTGAAGTAATAAGAAAGTGATTGATTTAATTTCAAATTCTTCTCATGTTACATGCTTATATCATTAGAGAAATTTACCTCATGTTTGAACATGTTCAGTAACTTCACCATATTGTCTAGCTTAATATTCTGAGAAGGAAGGTACCAAATGTTATATAAACTCTTGACTGATTGCGCTTGATATAAAATTGCCTGCTCATTATCATCCAAATTATTGGCACCTTATCAAGTCAACCACAGTGATGAAAATAAAGCACATATCTCCATATTTTACATGTAGATGTACTTTGAGAAATATAGCATTTTTACACATAAGATATTAAGGGAATACTTTTAAATTGTAGTTTAGAAAATTAAGTTCAGTGTTAATGTTCTATAGTTTACTAAGTTTGGCTGTCTTTTTTCACTAGCCCATAATTTGAGCATTTCTTTAAGGTGTGAAGGTATTTCTGCTTTTCCATCTATTTTAATTTTTAAAGTATTTGATAATAATTCCCTTTTACTCCCTAATATTATGACAGAATAGCAGCAAATGAACATAGAATATAATGCATAATTGAATTAATATAGATAATGTAAAGGAGTCTCCCAAATTTTAATAAAGGTGATTGAAAAATGATCTACCTTATATTTATAACAATAACAAAATAACATAACAAATGAAATAAAGTAAATACTGTGTGCTGTATTAATGATAAAAGAATATATCAAGACAAGTTGATTTTTTTTTCAATTTCTGGATAATTTCTGCTCTTCTGGTATTTCATGTATTTTTTCCACAATCATTTATTGGGTGACCACTATGAGACATGCACAGGCCTTAGTAAGCCCATGGTCTGATAGAAAAGCTGAAAAGTGGACAGCTATGATGAGACTGGGATTCGTGCTGGGGCAGAGAGAAAAGCAGACACTCCAAGAGCACAGAGCAAGGGTTTGTTTCCCAAAGAAACTGATGTCCCAGAGACCTAAAGATGTTAGGAATTATTCCGGCAAGGGGAATTCTGATTAATGGAAGCACTTGTGTAAAGATAACGAGATAAGAGAGAACGCAGACTGTTAAATGTCTCCCCGCACAACTTGGTATTTCTTGACACGCGACCTTGCACAGTGGTACAAGGCCTTGTGGTTCCACAGTAATCATGCTTTTCAGAGGTTTGTAATTTGCTGTTGGAGACATAAGAACTTTTGTGGCTAAGAAAACTACATCTGTATATGTACCATATACACAATGGAGTATTACTCAGCCATTAAAAAGAATTCATTTGAATCAGTTCTAATGAGGTGGATGAAACTGGAGCCTATTATACAGAGTGAAGTAAGCCAGAAGGAAAAACATCAATACAGTATACTAACACATATATATGGAATTTAGAAAGATGGTAACAATAACCTTGTGTACGAGACAGCAAAAGAGACACTGATGTATAGAACAGTCTTATGGACTCTGTGGGAGAGGGAGAGGGTGGGAAGATTTGGGAGAATGGCATTGAAACATGTAAAATATCATGTATGAAACGAGTCACCAGTCCAGGTTCAATGCACGATACTGGATGCTTGGGACTAGTGCACTGGGACGACCCAGAGGGATGGTATGGGGAGGGAGGAGGAAGGAGGGTTCAGGATGGGGAACACATGTATACCTGTGGTGGATTCATTTTGATATTTGGCAAAACTAATACAATTATGTAAAGTTTAAAAATAAAATAAAATTTAAAAAAAAAAGGAGAAAAAAAAAAAAAGAAAACTATATCTGTTGAAGGAAGGAATCAAACAAGAACTAGAGCAAAGGAATCATTGTTTTCTGTAAACATACATTCTAAATCTAATGAACCCCTTATTTGATTAAATGACATAATTCAGAAGAGTTTGGTTTCCAGAAGATTGTGTTGTTAGTATTGTTCTGAACAAAATGTTTGAATCTGACTGACCCATCTCTAGACTCATTTGTCTCTGATTGTAGTGTAAAGAGAAAAAATAAAGTAGACAAGTTTTATAAGATTTGAATTTTTCAGAACACTAAAGGCCAAGGATTAGAAGAACTATTTTGTGTTATCATGCTGATGTCAGAGAGGGACCATGGCAACTCTTTATTGCAACACACTGCACAGTTCAAACTGTTATTTTCACATGTGTATTTATTTAAACAGAAAAAAATGGAATCTTCCTTTGGAAGCTTGTTTTGAAAAAAAAAAGCATATTAGCTATTTTGGAAGAATATTCAAGTGAGTTTAAATTATTTATCTTTGAAAATACATCACAGAAAACATTTTCAATGAAGATTCCATGCTGGATCAAGGACTTGGTGAAATGATTTAGGCTTACTGGTATTAACTACATCTCAAGCATAGACAAATTAATGATCCATATAACTAGATATTGGGGCTTCCTCAGTGGATGGCTCAGTGGTAAAGAATCCTCCTTCAATGAAGGAGCTGCAAGAGTCATGAGTTCAATCCCTGGGTCAGGAAGATCCCCTGGAGATCCCCATGACAACTCACTCTAGTATTCTTGCCTGGAGAATCCCTTGGACAGAGGAGTCTGGTGGGCTACAGTCCTTGGGGTCACAAAGAGTCAGACATGACTGAAGCGACTTGGCACACACATAACCAGATTTTACCATTTACAGATATGAATATGAGGCTGTTCAAAAGGCAGTAAGCCAAAAACCATTACACTCAAGTGTTCTTTAGATTAAATATAAATCTATGCACTTGTATATAGAAGAGTCCTAAGAGGAAACTGCCAAGCGATTATTTTTGTGACTATCAAGTGGCAGAGGATGAAGACTTTCTTAAAATTCTGTGTATTTTACAAGCATTGAAAAGAATATTGCTCTTCAGTCTGAGAATGATGAAAGACATTGCACTCACTTAACTAGAAAGTCATCAGGAGATGATTAGGAAAATCTCTGAAGACTTTGCATTTTAATGAGACCATAATTATTCATGCAAGTTTCTCCAAACAAAAGTTTGTGCTTATGATATTCAAAGTCCATAAAGAAACAAGGTGTTTTGAGGAAAATGCAATGAATTTTAAATCAAAAAAAGTTAAGCATTATAGCAAAAATAAGACATCAACTTTGAAAATCTTAAGTAACTGAGAGCAATGGTGTATGATTAGGAAAATGTATTTATAATATACATATGGAATGACTGTAAAATAGTGGTTCTGAGAAAAAAATTCTCTCACAAAACTTAGTAAATGTAAAAATCATCACACAAACTCACTTTTAAAGTCTATATTCCTTTTGAATAATTATTTAGAAAGCTATTGCATAGGTCTCAGCCTCTGATATTAACCCTCTTATCACAACCATGGCAATTATAGAAATATTTATGGCAAAAATGCATTCTATTTTAAAGTAATTCATTCACTTTCTATAAGGTTCCTTTTTATTATTACTTCTGAAAAAGGAATGTAAAAATTTGAAGCAGCCATGGAAATTAGCATATATACTTTCCCAGGATCAAAAAGAACCTAGGGCCTAAAGCAGAAATCCTTTTTTTAAGAAGAAATTTCATATACTTCATTTTTTCTTAGTTTAATGGAAAAATGTCTGTGAGGAATCTCTCTGGTTTGAACGCACATATTTTTCCAGAAGAGTTTGAATTCTTAAGGTAGAATCTATAAGACAATTTTTTGTTTTTGTTTTTGTTTTTTTTTTGGTAGGGGAAAAAAAAAACTACCTAGACAGTTTTAAATGGTAGAGATTTTGGAAGTTCAGTAAAAATGACATTTAGCTCATACTATTAGAACTTCTACTTTCTGCTTTCTCTGTAAACATTTTCAAAGCTTGTTACAAAGTCTGCATATGGAAGCACAGTTCCTTTCCTCATGGAGCTCAACAGTTAACCAAATTTGGTCAATTCTGTTTTCATACATGTACTCATTTAACCTTCATAATAAAACTAAGTAGGTAGGTAGACATATTAGTCCCATTTTAGAAACAAGGAAACCAAAGATTAGATAAATAAGTGGCCCAAGGTCACACAGCTATCAAGCTTCCTGTTTGATGCCTAATTTAACTTAGGTATGATATAATGCCCTTTGTCTGCTGCTAGTATCTGTCCTCAATCCTTCCTTTCCATGTCTACTGCTGCTTACCCTAACTTCATTTAATCTTTATAATTTATCATTTGGATTTCTGCATGCATTTCCTCTCTGGTTCATTCTCTACCTCTCTGCCAGAGTTATCTTTATGAAAGGGAAATATAAAGGTCGCATGAAGAGTGGGAAACATGGCTGTGATATAGCAAGAGTGTCATTGGACTATATATACCTCAGACATCTGTCTGTCCTGAGTTCCATAGACACCTGGGAAGGAGAACGTTGGAAGAGCCAAGATCCTTCCTTATAAAGAAATCTGTAATCATTAAAACAAACCAATTAATTAAATAAGACTGTCCTTACCGTTTTTTCTAGATTCCACATATATGTGTTTATATATGCTATATTTCTATAAAGACCAAATATATGGATACCAATGGGGAAGGGGAGGGTAGGATGAATTGAGAGATTCAGATTGACATTTATACATTGTTGATACTATGTATAAAATAGACTGGAAAAGGGAATGGCTGCGCACTCCAGTATTCTTGCCTGGAGAATTCCACAGACAGGGAAACCTGGCAGACTACAGTCCATGGGGTCACAAAGGGTTGGAAATGACAGAGTGATTGACACTTAACTTTCACTTTCATAAAGCAGACAACTAATGAGAACATGGGGAAGAAAATGGCAGCCCACCCCAGCCTTTTTGCCAGGGAAATCATATGGACAGAGGAGCCTGGCAGGCTACAGTCCTGGGGGTCGCAAAGGGTCAGGCACGACTGAGCAGCTCAGCAGAGCAATGAGAACATGCCGTGTAGCACAGGGAGTTCCACCTAATGTACGGTGGTGACCCGCCTGGGAAGGAAATCCATAAGAGATGGGATATATGTGTATGTACAGTTGATTCATTCTGCTGTGCAGCAGAAACGAACACAACACTGTAGAGCAATTATAATAAAAACTAATTTAAAAGGAAAAACAAAACCACAACCAGTTCAGTAATATATATGCTTTTAATAAATTTCCTTTATTGAGATCTCACTATGATGTGATAGAAAATGAAGAGTAATGTCACTTAACATACATTAAAATGCTAAAAGATGGCAACTGTTTTGTTAAATTTCCAGTAATCATCCCCTTTCACATTAGGCTCCTTAACAATTATTTCACATAAGGCTGTGAGGCTTAATTTGTTTTGCTATATATAACAATTATGCCATAAAAATATATACACCACAGAAAAAGAGAAAGAGAAATGCAGATACTGTTTTCCTGTATCTAAACTCCAGCAAAATGAAGCTGTGCTCCTTTTTTCTGTTAACACCTTTTATCATTGACTTTTGATTTCCCAGATCTGGGCACGTTGAGCAAATATTACCTTGGTTGTAGAAGATGGAAGAAAACTGGTTCTACTCCACTATTCACTAATGCATATGTAAGTTCTCACTCCATACAAGGACTAACATGGTAAATTTCACTGACAACTTTATTGAGACTCATCTTTCCTTAAGTTTAATTACAGTATAAATGTACTTCTTTCTTTTTTGCAATCAATTGCCCATCAAAATTTTATGTAAACATTATATAAAATTGCATAGGGATTAGCATTTTCTGCTACATATTCTCATACCAAATTTCACTCTGAAAAACAACTTATTTGGAAAGTGGTCAAGGAATTGTATGTGTAAATATAATGCATGCATGCCAAGCTGCTTCACTTGTATCCTATTCTTTGTGTCCCTGTGGACTGTAGTCCACCAGCCTCCTCTGTCTTTGGGATTATCCAGGCAAGAATACTGGAATGGGTTACTATGCCCTCCTCCAGGGAATCTTCCTGACCCAGGGATAGAACCTGCATCTCCTAAGTCTCCTGCATTGTCAGGCAGATTCTTTACCCCTCATGCCACCTGGGAAGTCACACGTAAGCATGATGTTTACCTGTAATTACCAATTACTCTGTGGCAACAAGGCTAAGAAACTAAGGTTTTGGCACATTGTTCTGTAACCATTACTTGTGAGATTACAGTAATTTATTTCTAAGGACAAGCAGAGTAATGTAATTTATACAATGATTATTAATGAAACAACCTATGATAGTTTTTCAAATAAAGTTACTTTAATTGCTTTCTCATTTGTCTTATTAAATTGAAGAAGTGGTATTCACTGGGAATTTTATGAAAACCAACATATACTTTTTGCTATTATAGCTATACAGAGTGACTGTTAGAAAATACAGTAAATCTTTTTGTGTACTATGAAATTCTATGGTGGCTTGTTTTTCTGATATAATCTTAGTTTGTGCAGGGAAGTGTGTTTTAAATCTGAACCTCACAATCCTAGTTAGAGGAAAAGAACTGAGACTCACTAGACTATGGAATTAGTCTTATTTTAAGCAGTCTCTCATGTATCTTCATAGGCTGTTACTCTGAATATTTATTAGAGAATTTGCACAGCTCCCAGTTGCACTTGTGACATGTTATACCAAATAGCTGTAAGTTGCCTGAACTTGCAATTCTATCTCAAGTTTAAATAATTATTTAGTACAAATTAATTTGTTAAATCAGTATAGGAAATGTATCAACATTTTCAAACATAGTAAATAGTAGAAAGAAAAAAAAATTCTGATCAACTCATTATAAGGAAAACATTTCAGTTCTTAAAATTATTAAACTAGTTGGTCAATGGGGAATACTTGAACTTCATGTGTTACATTTATACTAAATTTAACTTCAGAGCTTTGATAAATAAATAATAATGTGAATAAGATTATTGGGGGAAAAATTTCCATACAGCACAAACATATTGTCATTTACTTTGTGTAGCTAATTAATAATCTGGGAAGTAGGGGTAAGCAAGTTCTCATCTTTCATGGAGTTTTTGACACTAAATAAAGTATTTCAAGTGTGATTGGTATTATAGCAGAGTCTTCTTATTTACACACATGTTTTTAAAATGTTATTATTTATTTTTTGTCTGCACTGAGTTTTCCTTTGCTGCACATGTACTTTCTCCAGTTGCAGTGAGCAGGGGTACTTTTCTTTCTGGTATCTGAGCTTCTCATTTCAGTGGCTTCTCTTGTGGCTCACGGGTTTTGTTGCTCCATGGCATGTGAGAGCTTCCTGGGCCAGGGATTGAACTTGTGTTCCCTGCATTGGCAGGGGGATTCTTAACTACTGAGCAATGAGGGGAAGTCCTACACCTGTATTTTAGAAGATCTCAAGCAGAAGGTAGTTGAAATGAATGCAGTGGGACAAAAACAGAAGAGTCTTCTAGGCAGATATCTGTAGTCCTTGTCTGAGAGATGGCACAGTGTACATGATGATTGAGCAAGGACAGTGGAGAATGACAAGAGTCAAAGATGGGAGGAAAAAGAATTGGAGTCTAACTCAGGTTTTACTAAGGCATTTGGACCATTGTCTGAGGGGCAATGGGAATCCATGGGAGGATTACATATAAACATATAATAATATTATTATTATTGATTTCAAAAGAAAGATTCTGACTACACTTGTGTACCTCACCAACATACAAGGGTGAAACACGTGAATCAACTTAAAAGGGGGAGATGATAATGACTTTAGATTAAACTAATTGGACAGGGAGGCCTGGCGTGCTGCAATTCATGGGGTGGCAAAGAGTCGGACACGACTGAGCGACTGAGCTGAACTGAACTGAATGGTAGATAGATTTGATGTAAATAGCAAGATTACATAAATATTTAGAGATATATAAAATAGAAGAACTGGAATTTTAGATTTTAGCGATTAAAATAATGAGATTGTGTGGTAATTATTGTTATATAAATATTTCAAGTACTGCTGAAAAGCCAAGTCATTCATGGACAGGAAAATGTATTGAATTTGAAAACAGCAAAGTCTTTGGCAACTTTAGTACATTTGAACACATTAACACACAAACACATACAAACCGCATATATACAAGCAGGAAAAGCATAAACTAAAACAAAACAAAACAAATCTACATGTGAAAGAATGCTGTGTTTTCCTGTCCAGTGTGTCTATCAGATCAGGTCAGGTTTTGGTTTGATGAGAATGTCAGGGAGTATGGTTTCGAAAAGACAAAATTGAAAAAAGACCTCTCTAAACTCAGTAGGGATAGAACATTCAAGTATATTAATAGTAATCCTAGTTGGGACCATTTAGATACTTGAACCTGGATTTGCTTATTTATGTTTAACATGCTTAATAGTAAAGCAAACTTAATAAGTAGTTATTTGTAAATTGTCTTCTTTCCAAAGTTGTCTAAATGTTCTTTCCAAAGTTGTCCGAATCATCACTTATGACTCCTGACAACATTCATGTATCTTAATTTTATCATAGGGATGCTAAATCAGAGAACCTGATTTAGAACATAGTGAACCTGGGAATATTTATAGTTTCCTAGAGGTTTCTTTGATTAAGAAATTTGAATAATACTTGGTATATTTCATAGAGACACCTTGTTTTGTGTCCTTAGTTATCTAGACATTAAACTGATAGAAGCAGTAAGATGTTATTTAGCTTATATAAAGAAAATCTATAACAGTAATTGGAGTAGGATTCCAGTTAACTATATAGAGCAAAGATTACAAAAATTATTCTATATAGGGCTGCATAGTGAATATTTTAGACAATGTGGGCCTTATGACCTCTGTTAAAATTATTCCACTCTGCCATTGAAGTGTGGTGTGAAAGCATCCATAGACAATTTGCAACCAAATTGAGTGTTTTCATTAAAACTATTTTTGCAAACAGGTATCAAGCTGGATTTGGCCCATCAGCAACAGTTTGTGAATATCTGCTCTAGAGAGTACTGGCCTTTTATTAATTTTCCAAATATGAGTCAGTTTTAATCTTCAGTGTCCCTTAAAAATACAATATTAGATAATAACTATCCTGTATCACTAAGAACATATGATCATTTTCCAATTTATTCCAGTCTCTAATTTTTGGGTATTTACCTGTATAACTCTGCTTTACAAAAAAGCATGATTATTGGTGCTTTTTAAAAAAAATCTTAAAAATTAACTCTAAAATAATGCCAGTGTTAGGAATCCAAGATGCTACCTTGGATATCACAAAGAGATGTATACAAGCATCTGGTAATAAACCCATTTTTTACTAAACTTGCCCTTCATAGTAGGCCCGTGTGTTTATTATTCCAAACCATGAACCATCAATTAAAGTCTAACTATTTTTATTATATAGGATTCATAATAAATCATTGAAATTCCTCTTCCTGACTATAGTAAATGATAAGCAATGTGAGATCCCTGTGTGTGCACATGTGTGCATGTACGTTCATGTGGTGTATCAGTACTATCACCAAAAATTAAAAAGTTTCAGTGTTGGTGACACTTCTATGACACAATTACAATTTTCGTCTTTCTTCTGGATATCGTCTTCTAAGTGGATCTGGTCAATTCACTGGTGTCAGAATCAGACTTACAGCAATTAATCTTGAATGCCTCTTTCCCCTATTCTGATAAACAGAGTATATCAGAAGTTTGGTTTCTCACGACAAGGACTAAAACATACCACATCAGGTATAAGGCCATTCTCTACATTTGTGCCATAATTTAGTTCACAAGAGCTTCGACTTTCTAAATACCACAGAGAATATTACTTTCATTACATTCACATGCTGGAAAGACCTAGAGAACAAAAGATTTTGGGTAATCAGGAAGGAGTTCATTTGAAACGTGGCCGTTGAGCTGAGCTCTGAGTGGAAAGTGCTCTCTTGCTGTACATCTTTCTCAGTCACTTATCCCCTGTGACTTGACAGAGTAACTGAAGCATCTGCAGCATATCTATGTCTTTTATGGAAGCTAAGCAATCGCTAATAGGAGATTTTTGGCGCAAAGCCAAGATAACTTCAGGTAATCACTTGAGGAAAACTTATTTTTAATGCAATAGGGCTCCACTTGAGACAGCATCTGGCTATGATGCTTTTGGTGACTTTGAGATGCATGGTGTTCATAAGGAGGCTGATACTATTTAATCTGACTCATCATATCCTTCACTTTGTCCAGCATTCTATTCTAAATTGGATGTAGTTCAGAGGCAATAAGTACTGAGAATGTACTAAAGTTCTGTGAACGTGTCTTTCACACACCTAGTGTTCCGTCTCTATCACTAGTCATTCTCTCCCAGCTCAAAACTGATTCTCTCAAGGTTTACTGTGTTAGCTAGAAATTAAGTTTTTTTTTTAGATGGAATTACAGATGATTCTGAGTAACACACGGACATTTGTTGGAAGTGGATGATTCTGAAATCATACTGAAAAAGAGAAATTCTACAGTAGAATGTTTTTGTGTACTTTTTCTGGGGCTGTTGTATATTTCTTATCAAATGAACTTTGTTGTTACTTTTCCTCAAAAATTGCAAAAATGTATCTTTCTAAATTATATGTAGTAACTCAGTGTATAGTAATGACATCCTCTAATTAAAATTCCAATTAGGACATACAAATAAACCTAGAAAAATATGTTCAGAACTCTGGAGCAATAGTCTTAAAAGTTTCTTGTTTAAGTATTTTATTTGTTTTTTTGTTTTTCTTTTTTTTAAATGGACACAGGGAGTGAAAGTGGAGGGGAAGTAAATAAGTATCGGTAGAATTTCTCATTTTTCCCCAGATATTAAAATAATATTATAATATATATTTGTTCTCTTACTTTTCATTGCCTGTTGTTAGTTCTTGCTCTTGTTGACAATGCAGGTGAATTAGGAAGAACTGAAGCAAGCAACCTGTAAATTATTCAATGTAACCTTGAAGTCTTTGAGCTAAAAATCAAGTTATTTTTGCAACAAAGATGCTTTGCTTGAAATGTTGTTCTCATCTCTGCTCTGGTCTTTTTCTAAGTGCTTTTGAGTTCTGATGGTTAACTTCTTCATATTTTTTCCTCCAAAGGAGACATAAATATTATTTGAAGAAATTGTCTATGAAACAGTCATTGCATTTTATACACTGACAGAGTTACAGAGTAGATTATGTCCTAGATCCCTGACAGGAAATAATTGAGAGTAAATCGTATAGTCTAATGCTCTTTATGTTCCTATTTCTAGCACATTAGCTGTTTATTTATGTTCCAGTTTATTCTAAAATCATTTGCGGTGCCTCATATAAATAGCATGATTTTTATAAGACTGAACATTTTCTGACAATTAAAAACAAATAAGAGCAAAAAAGGGGGGGATAAAATATATTTCAAAAGAAGCAACAGAGAAAAGTGACAGCTTAATAAAACAAATTATTGTCCATTATAATTCAAAGAAAACACATGTTTTCTATATCTCGTAATAAAAATGATGACTTTTAACTTGAAAAATATAAAATTGTAGATCTGTCTTCTTTCTTACTCTAATTGATATTCTTCCATAATTGCTAGGAAATAGGCAAAAGTATTAACTGTGGATCGGGACAGCATTTTTCCAAAGAATTCCTCTAAGACTAAATTCAATAATTTCTAAATTCCTAAATTCAATATTCTTGTAAACATCCTAGTGAGATTCGTATATAAATTTAAATCTGCCTTCAGCTTTACGTTATATTAGATTGTGTTCAGAAATAGTACTTGATAAGAATTGTCATGCATGAAGTTTAACTGGGAGGTAGATTCAGGAATGATAAAAAGGGGTGATAGGGCAAGGAGAAAGTGAGAGAGGAAAAGGAAAAAGACCAGTAAAGAAGGCATTGATGAGAAATTTATTCCTTGATTAACTGGACCTTTATCACAATAAAAAACCTCTGTGAGACAATATAGAGCTGTCTTACCCAGATTCCAGAAGGGAGAGGTTCCTAGAACGTTTCTGGTGGATTCCAGAAAGTATCCACCAACTTAAATGCATCCTTCATTAAATGCTATACGCACGTATTAATGACTGGCACTGCTCATCTATCCCACTTCTGCTCCTAATAATGTACAAAAATGTATTTGAGTCTGATTCTATGATTTTAAATTATATTTTTTTCAGCACTTCTTACTGTAAAGGTAATTTTTTTTCTTCCATTTGGAATCTGATTTCTAAGAAATTCCATTTGATCCATGAACCTTAGGGTCAAAATACATGGCATTCTGTTTCTTCAAATTTTATATTGTAAGATGGAGCTGGAATGTATTAGGCATAAAATTATTATTTTTTAATCTATTTTGTCAGGCATGATCAGATAAATATAGAAGAATGAGTTAGAGAGATTAAGGAGATGCTATGAAATTAATTCATAATAGTTACTGTAAAACATTTATTTTTAATAAAATTATTTTATAACTGAGATATCAATCACATTTTTTAAATTTCTAAAATCATTTATATTGATTTAAAGTGAAATTACCACTGAAGTGAAATGAACATGGAGAAAATTGTACATTTAATAAATTGTATAGCTAGATGAATTATCACACATCCAGTCCTATCACTTTATGGCAATTAAGGAGAGAAAGTGGAAGCAGTGACAGGTTTTATTTTCTTGGGCTTCAAAATCACTGCAGATGGTGACTGCAGCCATGAAACGTAAAGACGCTTTTTCTTTGCAAGGGAAGCTATGACAAACCTAGAAAGCGTGTTAAAAAGCAGAGAAATCACTTTGCCAACAAAGGTCCATCTAGTTAAACTATGGTTTTTCCAGTAGTCATGTATAGATGTGAGAGTTGGACCATAAAGAAGGCTGGATGCCAAAGAATTGACACTTTTGAACTGTGGTGTTGGAGAAGACTCTTGAGAGTCCCTTGGCCTGCAAGGAGATCAAATCTGTCACTTCTAAAGGAAATGAAGCCTGAATATTTATTGCAAGGACTGATGCTGAAGCTGAAGCTCCAATACTTTGGCTACCTGATGTGAAGAGTTGACTCATTAGAAAAGACACTGATGCTGGGAAAGATTGAAGGCAAAGGGAGAAAGGGACAGCAGAGGATGAGGTAGTTAGATAGCATCACCAACTCAGTGGACAGGAATCTGAGCAAACTCTGGGAGATAGTGGAGGGCAGAAGAGCCTGGCATGCTTCAATCTATGGGGTTGCAAAGAGTTGGACATGACTTAACAACTGCAGAACAGCAACAGCAACAATATGCAGTATTACAAAGCAAACACATCACATCATGAGCACTCAGATCAAGAAACACAATATTAACTTTACCAGAATCTCAGAAGCTCTCACATTTAATTCTATTCACTGCTATTCATCATCTGGAACTTAGGTCATTCTATGACCACTTCTAAGAACACACATTATTATTGCTGTTCTTGAAATTCATATAAATATAAAACAAGTGTATGTATTTTTCTACAACTTCTTTCTCTCAACATTATTTTTTATATTCACGTTCTTGTACGCTTGTATGTATATCTTTCATGTTATTACCATTTAGTATTTAATGGTATAAAGTGTATATTTAACCATTCTGTTGAAGGATAAGAATGATACTTGTGCATATTTTTGTTCATAAACTTATGAATAATGCTGCTTCAGCTCATATGGTATATTTGTTCTAGTAAAATATATTCTAATCTGTATTGAGAATATAGCTAGAAATGAAATTGTCAATTCATAGCTGATGCTAATGTTAAGTGGTGATGGCTTAGTTGCTACTTTGTGTCCTACTCTTGGGACCTCATGGTCTGTGGTCCACTAAAGTCCTCCATCCATAGAATTTTCCAGGCAAGAATATGGGTGCGGGTGGCCATTTTCTTCTCCAAGGGAATCTTCCCAACCCAGGGATCAAAGCTGGGTCTCCTGCATTGCAGACAAATTATTTACCTACTGAGCCACCAGGGAAGCCAATATTAAGTAGATATTGTCAAATAATTTTCTAATGTGGTTATTTCAATTTATACATCCACCAGCAACAGATGTGAATACTGGTCACCCTGTAATTTAGCTAACACCAAGTATTGCTAGTTTTTTCATTTTAAACTTTCTGATAAGCATTCCAGGGAACTGCATGCATAAGAGTTTATGAAGTAAAGCAACTTTTTAAGTATGCCTTTTGGTCTTTGAGGTATCCATCTTTTCAAAGTGTTTATGAAGTCCTTTGCTTATTATTCTAAATTAGGTCATATGTTTCTACCTCTGTGTAATATTCCTTTATGTATATTTCATAACATACTTTCTTAGATGTATATTTCACAAATATATTCTTTCACTGTAGTCTTATCTTTTTAGTTCCTAATGGTATCTTTTAATGAACATAATTTCAAATTTAATACAGTATGATTTATCATTCTTTTCTTTATGATAAACACTTTGCCTTTGCTAAATAAGAAAACTTCGTATGTTATATCATAAATATATTATTTTTAAATTTTCAAGTAAAAAGTATAGCTTTTTAATGGGTATGCATATAATCACTGGCTTTCCTGAACTAATTTTTTTTTATCATAGTACTATGTAAAGAATAAGAATAATTTTTGGTTTATACATAATTAATTAATCATTACTTATTGAAGCCTGTGCTTTCTCTACTGCACAGAAAAGTTGTTCATAGTTGTTGTAAATCAGGTGATCATGCATGTGTGGATCTGTTTCTGAACTCATGTTTATATTTTGTTTGTTGACCTGTATATCTCTGATGATAACCATAATAATCCTTTAATGCCATCCCTAATTTATCTATCTCCATATATGCATTTTTACCTATTATAAATTATTAACTTTATAATCTAACAATGACTACAGAAAGCTCAAAAGTAATGGTTATATAAATATGACTCAATAAGATCAAGAACCAGATAAGGGAAAACACCAGAAATGTTTATAAAAATTTAAGTTGAATATATTTTACAACATGTTTAAGAACATTAATGAGCTGAGACAATATCAATAAACATTTTATTAAATATATAAACTTAGATATCACAAATTTAGAAGTCTCAAGAACAATAGGGAAGTAGTCAAAAAAATTCACTCAAGAGGTATAATAACAGTGAATATAAATTAAGGAGTTCAGTTCAGTTCAGTTGCTATTCCATGGACTGCAGCACCCCAGGCTTCCCGGTCCATCACCAACTCCCAGAGCTTGCTCAAACTCATGTCTGTTGAGTCAGTAATGCCAGCCAACCATCTCATCCTCTGTTGTCCCCTTCTCCAGCCTTCAATCTTTCCCAGCATCAGGGTCTTTTCCAGTGAGTCCATCCTTCACATCAGGTTGCCAAAATATTGGAGCTTCAGCTTCAGCATCAGTCCTTGCAATGAATATTCAGACTTCATTTCCTTTAGGAGTGACAGAATATTCAGGGCTGATTTTCTTTACTATTGACTTGTTTGTTCTCCTTGCAGTCCAGGGGACTCTCAAGAATGCCAATAAAAAAGAATAGATTACTTTTTAAAATATAAAAACTTTTCACACAAATACAGAGCCAGAACTATATTGTTGGATATGATAATGAATTCAGAATATCAAGTATATATTTACACACGTGTATAGACACAGAAATGGAGAAGGCAATGGCACCCCACTCCAGTACTCTTGCCTGGAAAATCCCATGGGTGGAGGAGGCTGGTAGGCTGCAGTCCATGGGGTCACAAAGAGTCGGACACAACTGAGCGATTTCACTTTCACTTTTCACTTTCATGCATTGGAGAAGGAAATGGCAACCCACTCCAGTGTTCTTGCTTGGAGAATCCCAGGGATGGGGGAGCCTGATGGTCTGCCATCTATGGGGTTGCACAAAGTCAGACATGACTGAAGTGACTTAGCAGCAGTAGCAGCAGCATAGAAACAGCATATTACAAATAAATATAATGAAAGTTATTATAATAAAATATTGTGTTAATAACCAAGCCAAGTTGAGAGCTATTTTTAAAATAAATTACATTTTCTTTGTACCCTTTTGTACATATATATACAAAATATGGTGTATATATATATATGTATATATATACCATATAAAAATTCATGAGTTTTTATACAGGACAGAGTTACTTAGCAAGGTTGGGTTGCTCTAAAGCTATACTTTTCCAAGAAAGGTCTAAAGGTCTATTTTCAGGACTGGCTTTTGGTCAGCCCTTAGGAGTAAAGCTTTAGAAATAATCAGTCTTAAAAGTGTTTTGGTACACCTGAAACTTTGGGCCACATCTTAGTAATATGACCAGGTGGTTTATGCAATGTAGTTAATGATGGCTACTTGCTTTTGTTCTGATGGTCTGAAATCTGAATACTGGACGTCAGTCATGCAAACACTGCATACTTACATGACTCGTCCTAGTAAAAATCCTGGCTAAGTCTCAGGTGTGCCCATGGTTGGCAACACTTTGCACGTGTGGTCACACATCCTTCTTGGAAGAAATAAGTATATCCTGTGAGAATCCACAGAGAGGGGATACCAGCCTCTTTCACCTAATTTCTCCCAGACTTCCTTCATGCTCCTCACCTTTTCTCTTTTCTGTTTTTAACTGATATCTTTTGCTGTAGGCAGTAACCATGAGTGTCAAACTTCTGAATCCTATGTCTCTTTAAAAACAAATCACTGCGCCTGATGGTTGTCCTGTGGATATCCTATACAGAGAGTGAAAGAGCATTTGTCACAAAATATCTGCTCCAATTGCCCATAATAATAAAAATTTAAAAAATCAGAATGATGGCATATATCACTACTGTAGGATGGATATTCAAAGGAAAACAATGAAACGTTGCTTTTATGCAATACACTCAAACTTCCCATTTCTGAGAATTGACTCCTTCAGTCAGTTCAGTTCAGTCTCTCAGTTGTGTCCAACTCTTTGCGACCCTATGGACTGCAGCACACCAGACTTCCCTGTCCATCACCAACTTCCAGAGTTTACTCAAACTCACATCAATTGAGTCAGTGATGCCATCCAAGCATCTCATCCTCTGTCATCCCCTTCTCCTCCCACCTTCAGTCTTTTCCAGCATCTGGGTCTTTTCAAATGAGTCAGTTCTTCACATCAGGCGGCCAAAATATTGGAGTCTCAGCTTCAACACCAGTCCTTTCAATGAAAATTCAAGACTGATTTCCTTTAGGATGAACTGGTTAGATGTCCTTGCAGTCCAAGGGACTCTCAAGAGTCTTCTCCAACACCAGAGTTCAAAAGCATCAATTCTTCATGCTCAGCTTTCTTTATAGTCCAACTCTCACATCCATAAATGACTACTGGAAAAACCATAGCTTTGACTAGATGGACCTTTGTTGGCAAAGTAATGTCTTTGCTTTTTAATGTGTGTCTAGATTGGTCATCACTTTTCTTCCAAGGAGCAAGCGTCTTTTAATTTCATGGCTGCAGTCACCATCTGTACTGATTTTGGAGTTGATTTACTCCTTAAGTCTGACTTAGTCCTCTGCTACTCATACATTCCTTGATTTATGCTTTTACATGATATCTATATTCATACCTACTTGCATACACATGATCACTCAGTCATATCTGACTCTTTGCAACCCTATGAACTGTTGCCTGACAGGCTCTTCTCTCCATGGAATTCTCCAGGCAAGAATCCTGGAGTGGGTAGCCATTCTCTTCTCCAGTGAATCTTCCTGACTCAGGGATTGAACCCAAGTCTCCTGCATTGCAGTCAGATTCTTTACCATTTGAGCCACCATGGAAGCCCCATCTATATTCATATGCTCGCCTATATCCCTCTTGCTTTTCATAACTCTTTCTATATTTGTATTTGTATATACAGATATATTATTTGTATATATCATCATATAAATTGGAGATTCCAAGTACTACAGTGAAGACAATAAAAAATAAATGTTAAAGTGATCAGAAAATAAAACAGTCATTATTTACAGATACATAATTATGTACATAAAAGAATCAAATAAATTACAGATGTACCATTAGAATTTATAAGGGAATTGAGAAAGTTGACATACAGATTGATTTAAAAATATTAATTCAACATGTTAGCAAAAACACTCAGAAAATGTAATTCCCAAAATAAAACAACTTGTTAACTTGCATTAACCTTTGAATTCATCTTTTTAAAATACATATGTAAAAAAAATATTAATAACTTTATACAGAAACCCAATATATTACAGAGAATAATTAAATACATTCTCAAAAGCAATGGAATATACTGTTTATGGATTGACTGACTCAATATTGTAAAAAATGTACTTTATGCCCAATTGCTTGTCTGTATCCAATGCAATCTCAGTCAACACATTAACATGTTCTGATTGTAAAATTTAACAGAGATATGTCTCATTTGGAAATGAAAATGGTGAATAATACAAAAGAAATCTTAAATGAGAAGGGAAACAAAGTTGGAGAATATAGACTACCAAATATCATGCCTTATTAAAAATCTAGAATAATTGCAGCAGTGTTATCTCACTAATCCTCTCTAGTGCTATCTAAAGCACTGTCTGACAAAGATAGACAAAGAAAAATATGAGTAAAAGAATGAAACAGAGGTACAAACAGAAACCTACAAATATATATTCAGTCAACTTACCACATAGATGATACTGCAGGGCAGGTTTAAATGTGTATTCTTGAATACATATAATGTTGGTTGATGTGTTTATGTATATGGAAAAAATTAATCACAACCCTACTGTCCATGATATAGGAAAATAAATTCTGGACAAATTACAGATTTTAACTTGAAAGCAAAACAATGAAACTATTATCAAAAATGCCAAGTAGGTAAAAAGAAAATTTTTAAGTTAAGATATTCTTAATACATATAAAACTAAGAAGTTTTATACGTAATCTTATATCAAGATTATGTATCTATATATTAAACATCAATATGAAAGTGAAAGTGAAGTCGTTCAGTTCTGTCTGACTCTTTGCAACCCCATAGACTGTAGCCTACCAGGCTCCTCAGTCCATGGAATTTTCCAGGCAAGAGTACTGGAGTGGGTTGCCATTTCCTTCTCCTGGGGATCTTTCCGACCCAGGGATTGAACCCAGATCTCCTGCATTGCAGGCAGGCACTTTACCATCTGAGCCACCAGAGAAGTCCAATATGAAACAGGCATGCAATCCAATAGAAAAATGGCAAAAGCCTTTAATGATCACGTCACAAAAATGTATAATCAAAGAGCCAGTAAAAGTATCAGAAGATGTTTAACTATATTAAACAACAGAGCTTATGTAAATTAAGGCTACAATAAGATACTGCTACACATATAATGGAAAGACTATGTTAAGTGAAATAAACCAGGGACAGAAGGATAAATATTACATGATGCTACTTGTATGAGAAACCTAAAATACTCAAATAAGAAGCAAATAGAACAATGGCTCCCAGAAACCAATGGGAGAGAGAAATGGGGAAAAACTACACCAATGTTCAATCAGTATAGTTTCGGTAATGTAAGATGAACTAGTTCTAGAGATACAATGTACAGCACAGTGCCCATAATCAACAATACCGGATTATACACTAAAATAAATTGTTGAGAAGGTCCCTTTTTATCTATACATAGAGATTTTTGTCGTTGTTGCGGTGAGAACTTTCCAATCTACTCTCAGCAACTTTCAAATATGCAATAGAGTATTTTTAACTACCGTTGCCAAGTGGTATATTTTATCCTCATGACTTCCAGCTGGATGGCTGTACATTTTGACTCCCTTCACCTGTTTCACATCCAAATTCACCCCAACAACCACATGCTCTGCTTGCCTCTGGTAGTGAGCTTTGCTTCTTTGTTTAGATTTCACATATAAGTGATATTATAAGGTATTTTTCTTTCTGACTTATTTCACTTAGCATAATGCCCTCAAGGCCCATATGTGATGACAAATGACAGAATTTCATTATTTTTATGATCTAATAATATTCCATTTTATGTACATGAATATATATATATATAAACACACATGCATACTTCATATATGTATATACACACAGGTAATAAATATGTTTTTTACTTTGATTGCACTGCTGGTTTCATGGACATTTGCATAAATCCAAACTCATCAAATTGTGTACAATTCTTTGTTGTTTCTTAAACCCACTCTGTATAAAGTGTAGTCTTCATAACACATCATCTCCAAGTAATTCATCATGGATTTTCCAATAGTGAGAATACTGATATCATTTTCACCTTGAGAATATTTTTATTAATTATACACATCATCAAATATTAGTTTATATTTCAAAGTTGACTCAGTGCTGCCTATATTTTCTTTGGTTTTATCATCCATCAAAATTCAAATATTGCAATTGGTATGTACTGATCATATGTTTCTTTTAAATCAGAATAAACCCTTTTCCCCAATCCCAATACTTCATTGCTTTGGTTTTTCTTTTACTATTTCCATAGGCCCAGGGCAATTTCATTATGGATCAGTCTACATTGTGGGTTTTTCTCAGCAGTAAAATTATAGATTTTTCTATATCGTGCAGGATAAATATTTTTGAGGAGTAAGTATGAAGGGAGGAGGGTGTAAAAATGTCACTTCAGTAATTGCTGGTGTGTTTTTATTTGTATCTTGTTAAAAGACAGCAAATATTAGATTATCTCTCTATAAGAATACATTGGAGACGTTACAGGGTTGGTTCCAGACCATTGCAATAAAGTGAATCACAGGGAATTTTGGTTTCCTAGTGCTTATAGAAGTTAGGTACAGATTGTACTGTATACTATCAGGTATAAAATAGCTTTTAGACTATTAAATCTAACTTGTAGACTATTAGGTCTGAAAGAGGTATATACTTTAATTGCAAAACCTTGCTAAAAATGCTCACAGTATCACTGATCACAGATCACCATAACAAATGCTATAATAAGGAAAATGTTTGAAATACTTTGAAAATTCCTGAAATGTGACACAGAGACAAGACATGAGCAAAAGCTGGTGGGAAAATGTCAATGATAGACTTGTAGAGTTGCCACAAACCTTGAAATAACAGTCATATGGTCTTTTTACTTGACAGCTGTAACTGCTTAAATGAAATCACCCACTGTCCACTCCATTCATAGTCCTTTTGCCTAATAAAATGTACATAGACGTCTTCCATCTCAACCTGTCTGCTTTGAATTTGCTTCCTCCCCACTGCCATCCAAATGTGCTCCTCTTTCTGTATTTTTTTATTTTATTGATATTTGGCCTCATTTATGAAAGCAGAAATTTTAAAAAAATCCTTCAAAGGAAACATAAACTTTGTATCTGGTCTGTACAGTCATACAATTTATGGCCTTTGCTCCTTCTCATTAGGTTCCTATCTCTTAACATATTTGCTCATTCACCTTTGCTACCCTTCTCCTTTGACAATACCTGAATTTTTTTTTTTAACTTCATGCTTGCTTGATGTCTAGGATCCATGTTTCCTGCCTATTTCATGATTGTCTCTTTACCCAGGTTCAAGTCTTTCCATTTTTAATCTGACATTTTTCTTATGTGTGACTATGATTCCCCAAAAGAAGTAATTCCTTAAGATCAAAGATCATGCCAGTTAAATTCAGTTTGTCATTGCTGCATTCTCATGTCTAAGGGCACATTGGATGTCCTTAAAATGTAGTCATCATGTATTTGGTGAATTAATGAAAAAAAGAAAGTCTGACTTCTTCTTTTCTTATACCGATGTCCTGGCATTGACTGAATGCTACAGTCGACCTAAGAACAAGACTTCTGTATTCCAGGGTTTTGTGGCACAGTATTGATTCTTGATGTAATAGTGATTGTATAAGGAGCCCTTATTAAAAATCCTCATCGCCTCTCTCCTGTAGTATTACATGATTCAAATTTAAAACTCACAGATAACTGAATGGAGCCCATGGCTAAATGGTAAAAACGTAATTTAAATATTTAGCTAAATTAATAATTTTAGTTAAGTGATTTGATATTACTTTGATTTTTAAAAAAAGATGACTCCACATACAGTGCTTATATATATGACTAAGAAATTTTGAATAGAAGATATCTTATAATAAAATAATTATGTTAAGTATTATATAAAACAAAATAAACACTTTCACATACATGCATACACACAAGCGCTAACAAAGGAAAAAGAGAAAAATTGGAAAACATCCACAATTCATTACAGAACCCAATATAGATGTAAATCAATTCCTTGAAAGCATTTCCCTATTTGCTTCCTTATCCTGAATTATTTTGTCCCTAATGGTCTTTAAAATATTTTCCTTTAAATGATTAATTGAATGTTTAATGTTCAATTTGATTATTATTATAATATAGCTATTTTCAATTTCTATCAGTATGTAAAAAATTTAATTTCTTTACCCAAAATGATAGTCTAAATGTAACATTTGTATATTTAATGATCTCTAAAAATTTATCACTTCATTCTCTACAGAAGTAGAGAAGGCTCTTCACCGGATTCTTAAATTGAGATATTATTTTATTCTTTTTTACAGCCATTCATATTCACCATTCATATTCTTGTTACAAAAATGCTCAGATTTTTAAGGTGAAAGCCAGAAAATATAAAATATATAATAATATAATTAATAATCAAGTAGTTTTTGATAAATATTTACTGAAGTTATTTAATTGTAAGATGTTTGGCCGCCAGCCTCCCTTGAGGTATAGTTTCTAAGAATATATGCAGGTGAAAGATTACCCTAGAGTAAATCCATTATCCACTAGGTGGCAGTATATCCTTTCTTATTTTATAACAATAGTTTGGATTTCAATTTATTCTTTTTTTTCTTTTTTTTTTTAATTTTATTTTATTTTTAAACTTTACATAATTGTATTAGTTTTGCTAAATATCAAAATGAATCCATCACAGGAATGCGAAGAATGAAATACTTGCAAAACAAGTTTAGTACTGTTATATATTTGTATTATCTCATTTTTTATTTTGAGTTTTTCTATAAGATTTTTCAAATCGTCTATTTTGCTTCCTGATTAGGAAAGGAACTATCGATAATACAATAGTTTTATTGTTCAGATAATACAACTATAAATAAATATGTGAATATATATGGATATATGTGTCTCCCAATTTATAACAAGAAATTTAGGAATTTTCAATAGCATATATTAAAGTATTATCTACTTTGTTTCAGTCTATATTATTTTAGATGCTTAAGTTTTATTTTATTGGGAAAAATATCTCTTCATCCAAATTGTGAATAGAATTGTTTCATTGGAGGTACTTTTCTTAATAAGACAGTGTCCAAAATTTCAGTATTCTGAGGAGAATAGAAAGGTCAATTATGATAATTCATTTTTTCAAAGGTGATAGCATTTATTAATACTGATGAATTACTTCTCTCTGGCTTTTTTCCACAAATAATTTTTTGTAACACCTAAACTAGAAAAATTAATTTCATGTTGTTTTTGTTACTTTCAATACTTAAGTAAATGAATCCAATGGAAAATAATCCATATTTCAGCATATATAGACATCTGCTTGAAAATGTTATTTCTTGCAATTGCTAAATTTATCTATCAAATAAGATGACTTTATTACGGAGTGTTTTCACTTTTCACTTTCATGCATTGGAGAAGGAAATGGCAACCCACTCCAGTGTTCTTGCCTGGAGAATCCCAGGGACAGGGGAGCCTGGTGGGCTGCTGTCTATTGGGTCACACAGAGTCGGACACGACTGAAGTGACTTAGCAGCAGCAGCAACAAACAAATAAGGTATTAGAACCGTTCAAATAATATTGCTGCAGATTGAAGTTGAGATAACATTTCTGGAAGACTATCTTAAACCACATTGTAATAAAGATAATCATTGACATGGAGTCAAATTTCTTGAAATGCATTTCAATATATATTTATAAAAGTGTGCAGCAATTTAACTATGAAGTTGTTTATTCCAACATTATCCATAATAGTGAAGAATTTGATGCTGTCTGGATATACAACAGTATGGAATTTTAAAAATCATTAATGATTCCATTAATGGAGTTTCCATGAAGGAAAATAACCATTAAGCATGCTTCTATAATAATTCACACAAATATCTATAGAATATTAATTTGCATGGAAAAAAAATAATGATATATCCTTAGTCAAAATCCCAAATTATTATTAGATTATGGGCACATTGCATAAGAAGACATCTATAGTATTCTATATAGATTTCTATATATTTTTATATATACTCTATAACACATTTTAGTTATATTTTTACCTTAAAAAATAAAAACGTTGTATGAAAGCAAAATAATACATAATTTTGCATAGTTGAAATGGATCTACATTGTGATTTTATGTTTACTAGTTTATTTATAGTGGACATGCTTATATAAAATGATGAATAATATATTAAAAATGTAGTTTATGAAAATTTCTACAAGTAATTATTATTCATTATGGAAATAGATGAAGTAAAAATGTAAGTTTCAAGTTTGTTACCATTCATTTAATGTAGCTGTGCTGTGCTTAGTTGAGTCTGGACTGTACCCCATCAGGATCCTCTGTTCATGGGGATTTTCCAGGCAAAAATACTGGAATGTGTTGCATGCCCTTCTCTAGGGCATCTTCCCAACCCAGGGATCGAACCCAGGTCTCCTGCATTGCAGGTGGATTCTTTACCATTTGAGCCACCAGGGATTTAACTATATAAATAATGTGTTCATTGAATACTAGTTTTAAAAAATCTTCACATGTATGAAGCATAACATATGTGATAATTGGGACATGTGAGAACATAGCAAAAAGGCAGCGTTCTGCAAGTCAGGAAGGAGTCTCATCAGACACTAAATTAGCCACCACAGTGATCTTTGACTTCTGAGACCTCATAACCGTGAGAAGAAATGTTTTGTTGTTGAAGCCACCTAGCCTATAGCATTTTGTTACCACAGCAAGAGCCAACTAAGACACTTTCTTATATAACTGAAGCTTTGTACCTGCAGACAGCAAGTCCACGTTTCTCCCTCTTCCAGCCCCTGCAACCACTGTTCTACTTTGTGTTTTAATTTAGCTTGTCAGTGCTTTATAAATGTTTATATTTTGGTTGAGATATATTGTTAATTTTGTCTCTATGTAGTTTGTGTTTTGGGTTTCCATCATAAATGGCACACTTTAAAATTTTTAAATGTTCAATAATTTGCTACTGAAATATAGAAATAGAACTGATATGAACTATTGGCCTTGTATTTTGCAAAATACTAAGCTTATTAGTTCTTTAGTGTTTTTGTAGATTTATAGGATTGTCTTCAATTGAAATAATCTTTCTCTCTGCAAATGAAGACAGTTTTGTTTCTTTGTTTTCAATCTTCTTCTCTTTTATACTTCTTTTTCTTGTTTTATGGCACTGGCTGGAATATCCAGTACAACACTGAACAGAATGGACATCCTGATCATCTTCCCAGTGTAGGGGAAAGTGATCCTATCACTCATGATTAATGACAATTTGTGTTCATATAGGTCTGCTGGCAATATATGCTCTCCATTTGATCTATTTGAACAAATTTAAGTGCTTACATTTTTGAAAAATATGTGTCTGGGTACAGAATTAGATATTGACAGTGGTTTGCTTGAGCATTATAAAAGGATCAGTGCATTCTCTTTTCACCCATATCATTTCAGCTAAGAAGCATGCTTGTATTCTTGTATTTTTCTGCACATAATGGGTTTTTCACCTCTGGCTGTTTTAAGATTTTCTTTTTTAGTATTGATTTCCAGTAATTTCATATTGTATGCTTTGGTGTGGTGTTCTGTATGTTTATCTTGGTCTGAGTTTGTTGAGGTTCCTGAGTCTTTGCATTCAGACTTTTCATAAAATTTAAAAAGTGTTCAGGTATTTTTGCTTCACTCTTTGTGTATGCCCTTCTCTTTCTTGTATCCAAGTAATGTATATATTTGAACGCTTGATATTGTTCTAGGTTTTAAAGAGGGTCTGGTTAATTTTTCAGTGAATATGTATATTCACTTATGTCATCATTTTTTCTTTTTTTCTCTTGTGCTTTATTTTATATTTTATGTTTTCTGTTTAATAAATCTTTTCTTCAATAGTACCTGAAGTGCTGTTAAGTTTCAGGTGCACTATTTTCTTTTAGAATTTATTTTTGGAGATTCTTATATCCTTCTTTTCTCTTCCATTAGATTCATTTATTATTTTTATCATTTCTGTTTATGTTCCTATTGTTGACTATTTTTATCCTGATTTTGTATCATAGTTTTCTGCTTGTTTATTTATTTATTTTTTTTGGTATGAGATATATACATTGTACAGTGCTGAGTGTTGGATTTTGCTGCATTTTGTGACACTCTTTAATCTTGAAATCTATTCTGATAAATTGCTTGAAGATAAGTTTGAACTTTTAAATGTATATTTGTAAGCTCTCTTAGAATAGGTGTAGAACAGCTTTTGCTCTCAAGTTAATTAACCACACTTCTTAGGTATGGATTTTTGGGAATCTCTGATGAATGTGCTATTATTTAAAAGGGGTCTTTCCTATCTTTTTGTGATCTCTTAAAATTTTTCGACTTGAAACTACCTAGTAATTTTTCTTTCCCTGGAATATGTGCTTTCTAGGCCTCAGGGTGCATAATCAGATTGGTAGCAAACTAAAATCTCCAAGGTGACTCACTCATATATCTGGAATTACTTCCTGGGAATTATCTGAACCAAGTAGCTCAACTCCATAAATTATAGTTCCATTGTCCTTTTCAACTCTGATACCTGTTTCATCAATTCAGAGAAATTGCTAGTCCCTGTTTTGCTGGCTGCCTTCCTGAATTGGAGTCCATATACATACATATAGGAAAAGGAGTACATCAAGGCTGTATATTGTCACCCTGCTTATTTAACTTATATGCAGAGTACATCATGAGAAACGCTGGGCTGGAGGAAGCACAAGCTGAAATCAATATTGCCAGTAGAAATATCAATAACCTCAGATATGCAGATGACACCACCCTTATGGCACAAAGTGAAGAGGAACTAAAAAGCCTCTTCATGAAAGTGAAAGAGGAGAGTGAAAAAGTTGGTTTAAAACTCAACATTCAGAAGACCAAGTTCATGGCATCTGGTCTCATCACTTCATGGCAAATAGATGGGGAAACAGTAGAAACAGTGACAGATTTTTTTTTTTTTTAATGGGGGGCTCCAAAATCACTGCAGACAGTGACTGAAGCCAAATTAAAAGACATTTGCTCCTTGGAAGAAAAGTTATGAGCAACCTAGACAGCATATTAAAAAGCAGAGTTGTTACTTTGCCAACAAAGGTCTGCCTAGTCAATGCTTTGGTATTTCCAGTAGTCACGTATGGTTATGAGAGTTGGACTATAAAGAAATCTGAAAACTGAAGAATTGATGCTTTTGAACTGTGGTGTTGCAGAAGTCTTGAGAGTCTCTTGGCAGCAAGGAGATCCAACCAGTCCATCCTAAAGGAGATCAGTCCTGGGTGTTCATTGGAAGGACTGATGCTGAAGCTGAAACTCCAATACTTTGGCCACCTGATGAAAAGAACTGACTCATTTGAAAAGAACCTGATGCTGGGAAAGATTGAAGTCAGGAGAAGAAGGGGACGACAGAGGATGAGATGGTTGGATGGCATCACTGACTCAATGGACATGGGTTTGAGTAAACTCCGGGAGTTGGTGATTGACAGGGAGGGCTGGCATGCTGCCGTCCATGAGATCGAAAAGAGTCGGACATAACTGGGCAACTGAACTGAAGTGAAGCATCATTAAGGAAATACAGTTAGCTATATTTAAAGGAGAAATTGTACAGTTGAAGATCAGGTACAATACCAAAGATTTCATAGTATAACTCAAGATAGTAGTTGCTACAATTTAGAATCCATGGGTCTATCTTTATGTTATTGCAATTACTGACTTATTTTTTTACTTCCAGATTCATGTGCTTTGTTCAAAAACCTTTGTAGCCTTATATTAGTTACTAGATAATTTCTGTGATCATGGATTATATATGAACGGTAGCTAATCATTAGCAAATGAAGTATGTTCTTTACATTTATATTTTTGAATAAACTTTATAATCTCTTGAATTGCTATTTGTGAGATATGTGAAATGGTGTTTAAGTTAAAAAAAAAAAAGTGATGTATTGTTTTTTAAATAGTCTTTGTTGCCCCAAGAATACTTTCCCCTCCAGCTTTATTCAGGTATAACTGGTATAAAATCGACTGCATATAATTAATATACACAATATGGTGATTTGGGAAATATATATACACATATAATCATCACCACAATACACATGTCTGTCACTTCCAAATGTTTCCCTTTGTCTTCCTGTGGTTGTTTTTTTCCTCCATTCCACACCCAAGAAAGATATTTTGGATATAACAAGTAGCTATGACTTGTACATATAGTAACAATTTAAGAACTATTTCCCAAAATAAATGCTCTAGAGGTGATATTGGATTTAGCATGGCTATGATTAATGATGTTGTAAATTCCATTTCTTATGGGGGTTTTGTCTAATGTTGATTTTTAAATTCAGATTCTCATGTATGTTGGAGGGCCCGGGCTATTAGAACTCTCATAAATAAATGAGAGTTTCATTCTCTAATATTTAAACATTCACAAATATGTTAAAGATGAGTTTATTATATAATTTTATAGAGTATTATAAATAAATAAACTTATTTAAACTTTATTAAAAATTTACCTTCCAATAATATCATTTAATTATTTAAAATCAATAAAAGTACTATCTAAACCCCAATTGTTTGGAAGTTAGATAATTTGTATATTTCTATCTTATTAAGATGTTTACATTCTGAAACTTAGTTTTTGTTGTTGTTATTGTTCAGGTACAAAGTTGTATTTGACTTTTACAACTTCATTGACTGTATAACTCACCAGGCTCCTCTGTCCATGGAATTTCCCAGGCAAGAATAACCCACTGGAGGGGTTGCCATTTCCTTCTCCAGGGGATCTAACCAATTCAGGGATTGAACCTGCATCTCCTGCTTTGCAGTCAGATTCTTTACCACTGAGACACCTGGGAAACCTGTAAGTTAGTTTAAAACTCAAATAATCTATTATTGTCCTTGCTACATTAAAATCACAGCTCTACCCCTCTTATATTACTGACAATGCTAAATTGTGAAGGGCAAAAAAAATCTTGAAATATGATCAAGCTACCTCTCACAGAAATTTTGCACATAATACATATCAAAAATTATTATAATTGATTAAATGAGAAAAAAATTCCTGATATTTTCTAGGTATCTAACACTAGAACATGCCACAATTTTTCATTGGTGCTTGAATTATCCACACTGATCTTTGGAAGGAGTGATGCTAAAGCTGAAACTCCAGTACTTTGGCCACCTCATGCAAAGAGTTGAGTCATTGGAAAAGACTCTGATGCTGGGAGGGATTGGATGCAGGGGGAGAAGGGGACAACAGAAGATGAGATGGCTGGATGGCATCACCGACTCGATGGACGTGAGTCTGAGTGAACTCCGGGAGTTGGTGATGGACAGGGAGGCCTGGCATGCTGCAATTCATGGGGTCTCAAAGAGTCGGACACAACTGAGCGACTGAACTGAACTGAACTGATATTACTCTGAGATGGGTGCCCTTGCAATAGTGATGAATTACCAGACTGGTCATGGCCAGGCATCCTGATCTCCACGGGCAAAACAATCACAATGTGTCTTCAAGGACATCACTGATTTTCAGGAATGAATGTCACCTGCAGCCTCACCAATTCTCTTTCCTGAGCAGCCTAACCTTTCAGTATCTAATAGTCTGCCTTCTGTCACTGACAGTTTTCTTACAGGCTTCATTCATTTAAAGCTTCCTCAAGCTTTTTAAGTGTCTGTTTTTCAAAGACATCTGATTACCCCCTTAAAACTTCATTCTTTTCTCTGTCATGCTTTGTCTTATTGCTAAAAGTGCTGAGGTTGTTAGTAATTCATAGTAAAATACATATGGAAACAAGATAAATGTTGTATGGGAAATTCATTTGGTAATTCTGAAACCTTGTTATATAAATTCATTTAAGGTTATGTTTTACTAAAACCTAAAGGAAAAGCCCAAAGGATCATAGAATTTTTAACAATGGGATAAGGATTATACTTAAATATTAATTTAATTACCATTAGTTCATTCATTTTTGGGTTCCCTGGTGGCACAGATTATGAAGAATCTGCCTGCCATGTAGGAGATCCAGGTTCGATCCCTGGGTTAGGAAGATCCCCTGGAGAAGGGAATGGCAACCCACTCCAGTACTCTTGCCTGGAGAATTCCATGGCATTAATTCATTTAATGAATTAATTAATTAAGTTCATTCATTTAATTACCGTTAGCTCACCAAGTAAGTATTTTTTAATAGCCTTGGGCTTTCTATCATAAAATAGGATTATTTATAATAAAAGTCTACTAAAGAACAGATTATTATATGACCATAATTTATCTATTTTTCATGGCAGCTATGAACATTTAAATGAAATATTTCATTATTTCTCTTGTTCACTCTTTTTCTCCAAATATAACTCAAATAACTCTGCAATAGATCAGGTCGTTCTTGTGGTTCAGTCAGTACTGAAACAACCTGATTTACTGTTTCATGAACCCATTATTTATTCCATTTTTTAAACTCTCCCCATACCCCCAAATTTCCAGTGCAAAATAAAAATGACAAAGGAATTGTTTTTGACTATTTAGAAAGAAGGACTTTCTGGTCTTACTGTTCTATTTCCTGTAATTTCAAAGGGTATGATGCAGTAGCCTATATTTTATGACTAATATTGTGGTTCTTCACATATTCATTCAATATATTTTTCAATAGATTGAGATATATTCATTCAATATATTTTTCTTGCAACTAATAACAAAATATTAAAATATCTACTCTATTCAGATACATATCCCAGGAGAATAGCAAAAGGAAAAGAGTGTATAGTGCTCTTTTTTTGCAAAAGTTTGAAGAGAAACATAACCATCATAAAAGGAATAAGTGGTAACAGATGCCCTACCAAAGTTGAAAAAGAGCAGAGTATAGAATATGAGACATATGCATATGTGGGTAAAACATTCCCAGGATCTTTTCTTACTCCTTTTCAACAGAGACTATTAGCACAAAGATTTTCAAGGTGGTCTATGCTCCCATATGTTCACAGGAATCTATTCTAGTTACATGAAGATATCAGGTTACATATATACTGCAAATATAATCTCATAAGTAATGAGACAAAGAAAAATCTCATATGCCATTCTACCTTACTGAAACATTAGAGATACTGATGATTCAAAAATAGTTTGACTATTTTGCTTTGTCTTAACATTGTAAAATTCACTCTAGCCTTTTGTTGTAGCAACATATGTAGATGATAACATATATGTAAAAGAAGCATTGATAATATTTAGAAAAGTGTTTAATAATATGTTTAGCATATCATCTTGTGGCTAGATTACTTTATATATAGAATTTTGGCACAAAAGCATTTCTTGCATACAAAAGGCATTTGATAACCACATATTAGGTTAAAGAAAGGTTTAAGAGAGAATTGTTTACTCATAGGGCTTCCATTGTGACTCAGCTGGTAAAGAATCCAACTGCAGTGTGGAAGACCTGGGTTCAATCCCTGGGTTGGGAAGATCCCCTGGAGAAGGGAAAGGCTACCCACTCTAGTATTCTGGCCTGGAGAATTCCATGGACAGTCCATGGGGTCGCAGAGTCAGACAGGACTTTGTGTTAACTCCCTTTTGTTTACTCATAACAAAGGAGAAATAACAGATAAGTTCCTTTCTGAGAAAGAGGAGACCCAAGGTGTTATTCAGCTCCAAGGTCATGATTAAGGAATGAACTGCCATTAAAGAGAATAAGAAAACAATTGGATTGTTAATGAAGGCTAATCTTTAACTTTGGATTGCTATGAGAGAGTATACAATTGTCTCCATATCCAAAAGTGATTGTGTTTAGGATCCCCAGTGTGTATCAAAACCTGTGTATGCTCAAGTCCCTTATATAAAATGGTAAAATATTTGCATATAACCTATGTGTATGCTCCAATATAGTTTAAATCATCTCTAGATTACCTATAATATCTAATACAATGTAAATGTTATATAAGCAGTTGCCATAATGCAGGTAATTAATGTTTTGCTTTTTGGAACTTTATGGAAAAAAATCTTGGGGGGCACATTTATGATCTGTATTGGTTTTATCCTGGGATGTGGAACCTGCTGAAACAGAGAGCTAACTCTAATTCCAATGTCCCCCAGTCATGGCACCATTTCAATCCCATGGGGTTTTTACTAGATATTTATCAACAGCACACTGAAGGCTCTAGGCAGGTAAAGAAGACAAGAGAAATCTCCTGAGGTATTGCAAGCCTATAGCATTGACAAGGGTGTTGCACAGAAAAAAAGTTCAAGAACATCAGCTTTTGGTGCATGGATTTGTGTTAGTATATTGTGGTCCTCACAGAACACTGGAAATGGAAGTTGAAGATAGAAAGAATAGTGAATACCACAGTGAAAACAAAATCTCAGGAAGCAGACAGACATCTCCTACAGATTAAAAAGCTGGTTATATGTATTGAAAAACATACAGACATCTACAAAGTCAATTGGTTTTGGATGTCACTTCAGTTCAGCCGCTCAGTCATGTCCGACTTTTTGCACCCCATGAACCACAGCACGCCAGGCCACCCTGTCCATTACCAACTCCCAAAGCCCCCAAAGCCCACCCAAACCCATGTCCATCTAGCCGATGATCACATCCAATCACTTCATCCTCTGACTTCCCTTCTCCTCCTGCCTCAATCTTTCCCAGCATCAGGGTCTTTTTCAATGAGTCAGCTCTATGCATCAGGTGGCCAAAGTACTGGAGTTTCAGCCTCAACATCAGTCTTTCCAATGAAGACCGAGGACTGATCTCCTTTAGGATGGACTGGTTGGATCTCCTTGCAGTCCAAGGGACTCTCAAGAGTCTTCTCCAACATCACAGTTCAAAAGCACCAATTCTTCAGAGCTCATCTTTCTTTATAGTCCAAGTCTCACATCCATACATGACCACTGGAAAAACCATAGTCTTGACTAGAGGGACCATGGTTGGCAAAGTAATGTCTCTGCTTTTTAATATGCTGTCTAAGGTTGGTCATAACTTTCCTTCCAAGGAGTAAGCGTCTTTTAAATTCATGGCTTCAATTGCCATCTGCAGTGATTCTGGAGCCCAGAAAAATAAAGTCAGGCATTGTTTCAACTGTTTCCCCATCTATCTGCCATGAAGTGATGGAACCGGATGCCATGATCTTAGTTTTCTGAATGGTGAGCATTAAGCCAACTTTTTCACTCTCCTTTTTCACGTTCATCAAGAGGCTCTTTAGTTCTTCTTAACTTTCTGCCATAAGGGTGGTGTCATCTGCATATCTGAGGATATTAATATTTCTCCCAGCAATCTTGATTCCAGTTTGTGCTTCCTTCAGCCCAGTGTTTCTCATGATGTACTCTGAATATAAGTTAAATAAGCAGGGTGACAATACACAGCGTTGATGTACTCCTTTTCCTATTTGGAACCAATCAGTTGTTCCATGTCTAGTTCTAACTGCTGCTTCCTGACCTGCATATAGGTTTCTCAAGAGGCAGGTCAGGTGGTCTTGTATGCCTGTCTCTTTCAGAATTTCTTGTGATACACACAGTCAAAGGCTTTGGCATAGTCAATAGAGCAGAAATAGATGTTTTTCTGGAAATCTCTTGCTTTTTTGATGATCCACCGGATATTAGCAATTTTATCTCTGGTTCCTCTGCATTTTCTAAAACCAGATTGAGCACCTGGAAGTTCACGGTTCACGTATTGCTGAAGCCTGGTTTGGAGAATTTTAAGCATTACTTTATTAGCATGTGAGATGAGTTCAATTGTGCAGTAGTTTGAGCATTCTTTTGGCATTGCCTTTCTTTGAGATTGAAATGAAAACAGACCTTTTCCAGTCCTGTGGCCACTGCTGAGTTTTCCATAATTGCTGGCATATTGAGTGCAGCTCTTTCACAGCATCATCTTTCAGGATTTGAAATAGCTCCACTGGAATTCCATCACCTCCACTAACTTTGTTTGTAGTGATGCTTCCTAAGGCCCACCTGACCTCACATTCCAGCATGTCCGGCTCTAGGTGAGTGACCACACCATCATGATTATCTGGGTCATGAAGATCTTTTTTGTACAGTTCTTCTATGTAGTCTTGCCACCTCTTCTTAATATTTTCTGTTTCTCTTACATCCCTATCATTTCTGTCCTTTATTGAGCCCATCTTTGCATGAAATGTTCTCTTGGTGTCTCTAATTTTCTTGAAGATCTCTCCAGTCTTTCCCATTTTAATGTTTTCCTCTATTTCTTTGCATGGATCTCTGAGGAAGGCTTTCTTATCTCTCCTTGCTATTCTTTGGAACTCTGCATTCAACTAGGTTTATCTTTCCTTTTCTCTTTTGCTTTTCACTTCCCATCTTTTCACAGCTATTTGTAAAGCCTCCCCAGACAGCCATTTTGCTTTTTTGCATTTCTTTTTCTTGGGGATGGTCTTGATTCCTGTCTCCTGTACAATCTCATGAACTTCCATCCATAGTTCATCAGGTACTCTGTCTATTAGATCTAGTCCCTTAAATCTATTTCTCACTTCCACTGTATAGTCATAAGTGATTTGATTTAGGTCATAACTGAATGGTCCAGTGGTTTTCTCCACTTTCTTCAATTTCAGTCTGAATTTGGCAATAAGGAGTTCATGATCTGAGGCACAGTCACCACACAGTCTTGTTTTTGCTGACTGTTTAGAGCTTCTCCATCTTTGGCTGCAAAGAATAAAATCAATCCGATTTTGGTGTCAACCATCTGGTGATGTCCATGTGTAGAGTCTTCTCTTGTGTTTTTGGAAGAGGGTGTTTGCTATGACTAGTGAGTTCTCTTGTTAGAACTCTATTAGTCTTTGCACTGTTTCATTCTGTACTCCAAGGCCAAATTTGCCTGTTACTCCAAGTGTTTCTTGTCTTCCTACTTTGGCATTCTAGTACCCTATAATGAAAAGGACATTGTTTTTAGGTGTTAGTTCTAAAAGTTCTTGTAGGTCCTCAGAGAATCTTTCAACTTCAGCTTCTTCAGTGTTACTGGTTGGGGCATAGACTTGGATCACTGTGATATTGAATGGTTTGCCTTGGAAACGAACAGAGATCATTCTGTCGTTTTTGAGACTGCATCAAGTACTGCATTTCAGACTCTTTTGTTGACTATGTTGATATGATGGCTACTCCATTTCTTCTAAGGGATTCCTGCTCACAGTAGTAGATATAACAGTCATCTGATTTAAATTCACCCATTACAATCCATCTTAGTTCACTGATGCCTAGAATGAATATGTTCACTCTTGTCATCTCCTGTTTGACCACTTCCAATTAGCCTTGATTCATGGACCTAATGTTCCAGGTTCCTATGCGTTACTGCTCTTTACATTATCGAATCTTGCTTCTAACAAAGGTCCGTATAGTCAAGGCTATGGTTTTTCCAGTGGTCATGTATAGATGTGAGAGTTGGACTGTGAAGAAAGCTGAGTGCCAAAGAATTGATGCTTTTGAACTGTGGCTTTGGAAAAGACTCTTTAGAGTCCCTTGGACTGCAAGGAGATCCAACCAGTTCATTCTAAAGGAGATTAGTCCTGGGTGTTCTTTGGAAGGACTGATGCTGGAGCTGAAATTCCAATACTTTGGCCACCTCATGCAAAGAGTTAACTCATTGGAAAAGACTCTGATGCTGGCAGGGATTGGGGGCAGGACGAGAAGGCGATGATAGAGCTTAAGATGGCTGGATGGCATCACGGACTCTATGGACATGAGTTTGAGTGAACTCCAGGAGTTGATGATGGACAAAGAGTGCTGCAGTTTATGGGGTCACAAAGAGTCGGATACGACCGAGCGACTGAACTGAACTTCATTCTTTCTAGAGTTATTTCTCCATTGATCTCCAGTAGCATACTGGGCACCTACTGACCTGGGGAGTTCATCTTTCAGTGTCCTATCTTTTTATCTTTTCATACTGTTCATGGGGTTCTCAAGGTAAGGATACTGAAGTGGTATGCCATTCCTTTCTCCAGCAGAGCACATTCTGTCAGGCCTCTCCACCATGACCCATCTATCTTGGGTGGCCCTATATGGGATGGGTTAGTTTCATTGAGTTAGACAAGTCTGTGGTCCATGTGATGAGATTGGCTAACTGTCTGTGACTGTAGTTTCAGTCTGTCTGCCTCCTGATCACCTCTCTCAGTGCCTACTGTCTTACCTGGGTTTCTATTACCTTGGACGTGGGTCTCTCTTCAGGGCTGTTCCAGCAAAGCACAGCCACCGCCCCTGACCTCCAGCCCTGGGTATTTCCTCTTGGCCCCGCTCATGTGCTGTGGCAGCTGCCACACTGGAGGTCAAGCCTTATTAAAAAGAAAACCAATGGAATATTAAAATTATAAAGATGCTACACAGTCTAGATCCAGCTCAAAGATAATCTTAACACAAGCGTGCTGGCTGTGAGGGACCGTGCAGAAGCCTTGCCCAAGGTCAGGGGTGGGGATGGAGAGTGCCAGGCTGTGAGGGTGCAGGATTGGCTGAGAGGAGCTAGCCCACATCCAAGGTCAGGGGTGGCGGTGAGGAGGAGCAACCCCATGTCCAAGGAGCGGCGGCTGTGTGGGCACAGACAGGCCAAGAGGAGCTACTCCCCGTTCAAGGTCAGGAGGGGTGGCTGTGAGGAAATACCCCTCATCCAAGGTAAGGAGCATCAGTTGCGCTTTGCTGGAGCAGCCGTGAAGAGATACTCCATGTCCAAGGTAAGAGAAACCCAAGTAAGACAGTATGTGTTGCAAGAGGGCATCAGAGGGCAGACACACTGAAACCATAATCACAGAAAATTAGTCAGTCTGATCACACGGACCACAGCCTTGTCTAACTCAATGAAACAAGCCATGCCATGCTGGGCCACCCAAGATGGACGGGTCATGGTGGAGGGGTCTGATAGAATGTGGTCCACTGGAGAAGGGAATGGGAAGCAACTTCAGTATTCTTGCCTTGAGAACCCCATGGACAGTATGAAAAGGCAAAATGATAGGATACTGAAAGAGGAGCTCCCCGGGTCAGTAGGTGCCTAATATGCTACTGGAGATCAGTGGAGAAATAACTCCAGAAAGAATGAAGGGATGGAGCCAAGGCAAAAACAATACTCAGTTGTGGATGTGACTGGTGATGGAAGCAAGGTCCGATGCTGTAAAGTGCAATATTGCATAGGAACTTGAAATGTTAGGTCCATGAATCAAGGCAAATTGGAAGTGGTCAAACAGGAGATGACAAGAGTGAATGTCAACATTCTAGGAATCAGTGAACTAAACTGGACTGGAATGGGTGAATTTAACTCAGATGACTATTATATTTACTACTGTGGGCAGGAATACCTTAGGAGAAATGGAGTAGCCATCATGGTCAACAAAGGAGTCCAAAATGCAGTACTTGGATGCAATCTCAAAAATGACAGAATGATCTCTGTTCGTTTCCAAGGCAAACCATTCAATGGCATGGTGATCCAAGTCTATGCCCCAACCAGTAATGGTGAAGAAGCTGAAGTTGAATGATTCTCTGAAGACCTACAAGATCTTTTAGAACTAACACCAAAAAAAGATGTCCTTTTCATTATAGGGTACTAGAATGCAAATGGAGAAGGCAATGGCACCCCACTCCAGTACTCTTGCCTGGAAAATCCCATGAACAGAGGAGCCTGGTAGGCTGCAGACCATGGGGTCACGAAGAGTTGGACACGACTGAGTGACTTCACTTTCACTTTTCCCTTTCATGCATTGGAGAAGGAAATGGCAACCCACTCCAGTGTTCTTGCCTGGAGAATCCCAGGGACGGGGGAGTCTGGTGGGCTGCCGTCTATGGGGTCGCACAGAGTCGGACACAACTGAAGTGACTTAGCAGCAGCAGCAGAATGCAAAAGCAGGAAGTCAAGAAACACTTGGAGTAACAGGCAAATTTGGCCTTGGAATACGGAATGAAGCAGGGCAAAGGCTAATAGAATTATGCCAAGAGAACTCACTGGTCATAGCAAACACCCTATTCCAACAATACAAGAGAAGACTCTACACATGGACATCACCAAATGGTCAACACTGAAATCAGATTGATTATATTCTTTGCAGCCAAAGGTGGAGAAGCTCTATACAATCAGCAAAAAAAAAAAAGACCAGAAGCTGACTGGGGCTCAGATCATGAACACCTTATTGCCAAATTCAGACTTAAATTGAAGAAAGTAGGGAAAACCACTAGACCATTCAGGTATGACCTAAATCAAATCCCTTTTGATTATACAGTGGAAGTGAGAAATAGATTTATGGGAATAGATCTGATAGAGTGCCTGATGGACTATGGAAAGAGTTTCGTGACATTGCACAGAAGACAGGGATCAAGACCATCCCCAAGAAAAAGAAATGCAAAAAAGCAAAATGGCTGTCTGAGGAGGCCTACAAATAGCTGTGAAAAGAAGAGAAGTGACAAGCAAAGGAGAAAATGAAAGATATAAACATCTGAATGCAGAGTTCCAAAGAATAGCAAGGAGAGATAAGAAAGCCTTCCTCAGTGGTCAGTGCAAAGAAATAGAGGAAAACAACAGAATGGGAAAGACTAGAGATTTTTTTCAAGAAAATTAGAGATACCAAGAGAACATTTCATGCAAAGATGGGCTTCATAAAGGACAGAAATGGTATGGACATAAGAGAAGCAGATATATGAAGAAGAGCGGACAAGTATACAGAAGAACTGTACCAAAAAGATCTTCATGACCCAGACAATTACGGTGGCATGATCACTCACCTAGAGCCAGACATCCTGGAGTGTGAAGTCAAGTGGGCCTTAGGAAGCATCACTACGAACAAAGCTAGTGGAGGTGATGGAATTCCAGTGGAGCTATTTCAAATCCTAAAAGATGATGCTGTGAAAGTGCTGCACTCAATATGCCAGCAACTTTGGATAATTCAGCAGTGGCCACAGGACTGGAAAAGGTTAGTTTTCATTCCAATCCCAAAGAAAGGCAATGCCAAAGAATGCTCAAACTACCGCACAATTGCACTCATCTCACACGCTAGTAAAGTAATGCTCAAAATTCTCCAAGCCAGGCCTCAGCAATACGTGAACCATGAACTTCCAGATGTTCAACCTGGTTTTAGAAAATGCAGAGGAACCAGAGATAAAATTGCTAACATCCGGTGGATCATCAACAAAGCAAGAGATTTCCAGAAAAACATCTATTTCTGCCTTATTGACTATACCAAAGCCTTTGACTGTGTGGATCACAGTAAACTGTGGAAAATTCTGAAAAAGATAGGAATACGACACCACCTGAACTGCCTTTTGAGAAACCTATGTGTAGGTCAGGAAGCAACAGTTAGAACTGGACATGGAACAACAGACTGGTTCCAAATAGGAAAAGAAGTACACCAAGGCTGTATATTGTCACCCTGCTTATTTAACTTATTTGTACAGTACACCATGAGAAACTCTGGGCTGGAAGAAGCACAAGCTGGAATCAAGATTGCTGGGAGAAATATCAATAACCTCAGATATGCAGATGACACCACCCTTATGGCAGAAAGTGAAGAGGAACTACAAAGCCTCTTGATGAAAGTGAAGAGGAGAGTGAAAAAGTTGGCTTAAAGCTCAACATTCAGGAACTAAGATCATGGCATCTGGTCCCTTCACTTCATGGGAAATAAGTGGGGACACAGTGGAAACAGTGGCTGACTTTATTTTTTGGGGCTCCAAAATCACTGCAGATTATGATTGCAGCCATGAAATTAAAAGACACTCAGTCCTTGGAAGGAAAGTTATGACCAACCTAGACAGCATATTAAAAAGCAGAGGTATTACTTTGCCAATAAAGGCCAGTCTAGTCAAGGTTATGGTTTTTCCAGTGGTCATGTATGGATGAGAGAGTTGAACTGTGAAGAAAGCTGAGCACCAAAGAATTGATGCTTTTGAACTGTGGTGTTGGAGAAATGTCTTGAGAGTCCATTGAACTGCAAGCAGATCCAACCAGTCCATTCTAAAGGAGATCAGTCCTGGGTGTTCATTGGAAGGACTGATGCTAATGATGAAACTCCAATACTTTGGCCACCTCATGCGAAGAGTTGGCTCATTGGAAAAGACTCTCATGCTGGGAGGGATTGGGGGCAGGAGGAGAAGGGAACGACAGAGGATGAGATGACTGGATGGCATCACCAACTCGATGGATATGAGTTTGAGTGAACTCCTGGAATTGGTGATTGGCAGGGTGGCCTGGCGTGCTGTGATTCATGGGGTGACAAAGAGTTGGACACGACTGTGCGACTGAACTGAACTGAACTGAACTATGATATACACAGAGTACAAATAAAGTTAACTGTGTAGGCTTTTTGTAAAAAAAAAAAAAAGCAGGAAAATGTTACCAAAATTCAAGAGATGAAGCTATTAATAGACATTGACTTATATTCAAAGATTTCCACAAGATATTTTTGATAATTCAGTTTAACATAAGTAAAATTAGAGTTCCTTAAGCAGTCCATTCTGAAGGAGATCAGCCCTGGGATTTCTTTGGAGGGAATGATGGTGAAGCTGAAACTCCAGTACTTTGGCCACCTTTTGCGAAGAGTTGACTCATTGGAAAAGAATCTGATGCTGGGGGGGATTGGGGTCAGGAGGAGAAGGGGATGACAGAGGATGAGATGGCTGGATGGCATCACTGACTCGATGGACCTGAGTCTGAGTGAACTTCGGGAGTTGGTGATGGACAGACAGGCCTGGCATGCTGCGATCCATGGGGTCGCAAAGAGTTGGACTCGACTGAGTGACTAAACTGAACTGAAGGAGTGAAGATATAAAATCTAGTAGAATAGTTATTTGAGGAAATAATACCTAAATATTTGTCAAATTTAGCAAAAAACATATAATACAAATCCAAGAAGCTCAGCAAAACACAAAGCTTAGGATAAATAACAATGATAAACATAAACACTTAGATAAAGTAGGATAAAACAAATTGGAAAAGACTTTGTAGTATTCTACTTATATTAACTCAAAGAAGACATAAAAGGAGTAAAAGATGAAAAAAGAATATTTATAATAAAAAGAAAACTAGTAAGACAATTGATTTAAATGGTACAAAGCCAGTAATTATATTAATGCAAAGAAAATTTTTGTTCAAATTCTAGAAATTTATAACTGAATATAAATTTATATATAATATATGTATTTTTACAAAAACACAATTTTAATAAAATCTGAAACAGAGACAGTGAAAATGAAAAAGTTGAATGGACTGAAACAGTTTAAGAAAAGCATATTAACATATTAAAGTATCAAGTTATATTAAGTCAAACAAAGTAAACCTCAAAAATAGAGAATATTATGAGTTATTTTTAAGTGAGTTTACATGTAATAACTATAGAAAATTAGCTAATATCCCACTTAAACATAGTTGTTGTTCTGTCAATAAGTTGTGTCCAACTCTTTGTGACTTCATGGACCATAGCACACTAGGCTTTCCTGCCCAGCAGTATATCTAGGAATTTGCTCAAATTTTTGTCCATTGAGTCAGTGATGCTATCTAACCATCTCATCCTCTGCCACCCTCTTCTTCTTTTGCCTTCAGTCTTTCCCCACATCAGAGTCTTTTCTAAGGAGTCAGTTCTTCACATCAGGTGGCCAAGTATTGGAGATTCAGCTTCAGTACCAGTCCTTCCAGTGAAAATTCAGGGTTAATTTCCCTTAGGATTAACTGATTTGATCTCTTTGTTGTCCAAAGGACTCTCAAGAGTATTCTCTAACACCACAATTCAAAAGCATCAACTCTTCAGTGCTTAGCCTTCTTTATGGTACAACTCTCACAACTGTTCATGACTACTGGAAAAACCATAGCTTTGACTATATGGACTTTTGTTGGCAAAGTGATGTCTTTGCTTTTAAATATGCTGTCTAGATTTGTCATAGCTTTCCTTCCAAGGAGCAAACATGTTTTAATTTCATGGCTGCAGTCACACTCTGTAGTGATTTTGGAGCCCAAGGAAATAGAATTTGTCACTGCATCTACTTTTTTCCTTCTACTTGCCATGAAGTGATGGGACCAGATGTCATGATCTTACTTTTTTGAATGTTGAGTTTTAAGCCAGCTTCTTCACTCTCCTCTTTCACCCTCATCAAGAGGCTCTTTTGTTCCACTTACTTTTCTGCCATTAGAGTGGTATTATAAGCTTATCTGAAACTGTTGATATTTCTCTCAGCAAACTTGATTCCAGCTTATGATTTATCCACCCCAGCATTTCCCAAGATGTACTCTGCATATAAGTTAAATAAACATGGTGACAATATCCAGCCTTATTGTACTCCTTTCCCAATTTTGAACCAGTCAGTTTTTCCATGTAAGGTTCTAACTGTTGCTTCTTGACCCACATACATGTTTCTCAGGAAACAGGTAAGATGTAATGGTTTTCCCATCACTTTAAGAATTTTTCACTGTTCGTTGTGATCCACACATTCAAGGCTTTAGTATGGTCAGTGAAGCAGAGGTAGATAATTTTTTTAACTTTCCTTGATTTCTTTATGATCCAGTGAATATTGGCAATTTGATCTCTGGTTCCTCTGCTTTTTCTAAATCCAGCTTGTACATCTAGATGTTCTTGGTTCACATACAGCTGAAGCCTAACTTGAAGGATTTTGAGCGTAACCTTACTAGTATGCAAAATGAGTGCAATTATCTGGTACTTTGAATATTCTTTGGAACTGTCCTTCTTTGGCATTGGAATGAAAACTGATCTTTTCCAGTCCTATGGCCACTGCTGAGTTTTTGAAATTTGCTGATATAATGAGTTCAGCACTTTTAACAGCATTATCTTTTAGGATTTTAAATAGCTCTGCTGGAATTCCATCACCTCCACTAGCTTTGTTCATAGTGATGTTTCCTAAGGCCCACTTGACTTCACAATCTAGGATGTCCAGGTCTAGGTGAATGACCAAAGCATCATAGATGCCCCACTTAAACATAGATGCAAAAGTCTTATAGAAATACTGACAAAACTAAAGGGAGAAGTAAAGATAATACAATTGTATTTGGATATGTTAATAGCAGACTCTCAGTAATTGCTAGAACAAGAATAAATTAGCATAACATTTAGAATATTTAAATAACACTGCAACTAAGCCTGTCCTATTTAACATTCTTTTCACATGGGCTATTTACCAGTACTTCCAATTTCACTCATATTATGAGCTATAAAATGCCTCAGTAAATTTCATAAGATTAAAATAATGTACAGTTTTATTTTTCTCCTACTCTAACAGTATTATCATATCAATTACACAAAATTATCTGAAAATTCCTAATATTTAGAAATTGAGCAACACACTACTAATACTTTTTCATGGGGCAAAGAAGAAAACTCAAATAAAAAATACTTAGAAAACATTCAATGTAACTGAACATAACATGACAGCATATCAAAATTTGAACATGTCGCCAAAGCAATATTTGTATGGATTTTAAGATCTTTAAATACCTATAATACAAAAGAAGAATATATATCAACAATTTAAGCTTCTGCATTCAACTAAAAAAGAAAACTAATCACAGAGTGAGAAGATAGGATATCAGTTCAGTTCAGTAGCTCAGTCGTGTCTGACTCTGCATGAATCGCAACATGCCAGGCCTCCTTGTCCATCACCAACTCCCGGAGTTCACTCACACTCATGTCCATCGACTCAGTGATGCCATCCAGCCATCTCATCCTCTGTCGTCCCCTTCTCTTCCTGCCCCTAATGCCTTCCAGCATCAGAGTCTTTTCCAATGAGTCAACTCTTGGCATGAGGTGGCCAAAGTACTGGAGTTTCAGCTTCAGCATCTTTCCCTCCAAAGAAATTCCATGGCTGATCTTCTTCAGAATGGACTGGTTGGATCTCCTTGCAGTCCAGGGGACTCTCAAGAGTCTTCTCCAACACCACAGTTCAAAAGCATCAGTTCTTTGGTGCTCAGCCTTCTTCCACAGTCCAACTCTCACATCCATACATGACCACAGGAAAAACCATAGCTTTGACTAGATGAACCTTTGTTGGCAAAGTAATGTCTCTGCTTTTGAATATGCTATCTAGGTTGGTCATAACTTTCCTTCCAAGGAGTAAGCGTCTTTTAATTTCATGGCTGCAGTCACCATCTGTAGTGTTTTTGGAGCTCCAAAAAGTAAAGTCTGACACTGTTTCCACTGTTTCCCCATCTATTTCCCATGCAGTGATGGGACCAGATGCCATGACCTTCGTTTTCTGAATGTTGAGCTTTAAGTCAACTTTTTCACTCTCCTCTCTCACTTTCATCAGGAGGATTTTTAGTTCATCTTCACTTTCTGCCATAAGAGTGGTGTCATCTGCATATCTGAGGTTATTGATATTTCTCCCAGCAATCTTGATTCCAGCTTGTGTTTCTTCCAGTCCAGCGTTTCTCATGATGTACTCTGCGTATAAGTTAAATAAGCAGGGTGACAATATACAGCCTTGATGTACTCCTTTTCCTATTTGGAACCAGTCTGTTGTTCCATGTCCAGTTCTAACTGTTGCTTCCTGACCTGCATACAGGTTTCTCAAGAGGCAGATCAGGTGGTCTGGTATTCCCATCTCTTTCAGAATTTCCCACAGTTTATTGTGATCCACACAGTCAAAGGCTTTGGCATAGTCAATAAAGCAGAAATAGATGTTTTTTCTGGAACTCTCTTGCTTTTTCCATGATCCAGCGGATGTTGGCAATTTGATCTCTGGTTCCTCTGCCTTTTCTAAAACCAGCTTGAAAGATAGGATATAGTAAAACTCAAAGTATAAAACAATGAAAGAGAAAGCAAATAGAAAAAAAAAATTAAAATTTCTATTATTAGAATACACATATTAAGAAAACCACAGAAAATTATAAGTACTTATTAGAATGTGAAAAGGAACAGAAATAATAAAAAATAATATTATAAGCTATTTGATAGCAATATTGTTAACATAATAGATGGGTTTAAAAAATAAAACTTTTGCAATATCCTATTTACTTATGCTAACAGATGGAGAATTAGAAAAATTTAATAATTCCTTATTTATTACAAAGTGAATTTTTAATTAAAAAAATGTTTTTCAAATAAATCTTTAGGTCCACTTGTTTTACTGCTAAGTTCTAGCATATATAATAGAATGAACTAGAATAATACACAATGTCAGGAAATCAATAATGACAATTCCCAACTCATTCTGTGAAGTCAGAAAAGCTTCAGTAGTAAAACCTTACAAAGGTATTACCACAAAAAAATTTCATGGACTGAGGAGCCTGGTAGGCTACAGTCCATGGGGTCACAAAGAGTCAAACATGACTGAGCAACTTCACATTGCACTTTAACATAACTGCCAAGATATTTCAAATAAATATGAGAAAAATAATTCAAAAATGCATAAAAAACAATAATATTTCATGACCATGTGAAGCTTATTTAAGGAATGTAATGTTGGTTTAGAATTAGAAAACCAAACGATAGTATCAGTACAGTTCAGTTCAGTTGCTTAGTCTCAGTCGTGTCCGACTCTTTGTGACCCCATTGACTGCAGCACACCAGGCTTCCTTGTCTATCAACAACTCCCAGAGCTTACTCAAACTTATGTCTACCGAGTTGGTGAAGTCATCTAACCATCTCATCCTCCGTATTCCCCTTCTCATCCTGCCTTTAATCTTTCCCAGCATCAGGGTCTTTTCTAATGAGTCAGTTCATCACATCAGGTGGCCAAAGTATTGGAATTTCAGCTTCAGCATCAGTACTTCCAATGAACACTCGGGACTGATTTCCTTTAGGATGGACTGGTTGGATCTCCTAGCAGTCCAGTGAATATGATAGTATTCACCACGTTAAAAGCATAAAGAAGAAAACTCATACCTTATCTCAATAGAAGCAGAAAATAAAAATAATTAGGTATTCATGGTTTTTTAAAAGAAATCTCAGAAAACTAGGAATGTAAGTCATACTAGTTTGCTAAGACTGTTGTAACAAAATTACCACAAAGCCAGAGACTTAGAACAGTAGAAATGTATTGCCTCTCAGTTCTGGTGGCCAAATAACAGAAATCTGGCCAACAGAAATATAAACCGGTGGTTTCTGACTTTGAAGGTGTCAGGGAAGATCTATTCTAGGTCTTTCATTTAGCTTCTGGTGGTTCTTTGGCTTATGGTAGCAAAATCCAGTCTTCATAAGTTGTTTTCCCTATCTACCTCCAAATTTCCTTTTTTTTAATAAAGACAAGAGCTGTATTGGATTAGGGGCCCACCTTATTCCAGTATCAGTTCATGTTTTTGTTTGTTTGTTTTGTTTTTTGGCCATGCCCTGTGACATATGGTATCTTAGTTCTCCAATGATGGACTGAATCCGTGGCCCTTGCATTGAAAGAACAGAGTCTTAACCACTGGACCACCATAGAAGCCCCACAGTCACTTCATCTAACAACTAATTATATCTGTTATTCTATTTCCAAATATGGTCATGTTCTCAGATACTGTGAATTAGAACATAAATAAATTCATTTCAGGGCAGGGGGTTATACAATCAATCCATAACAGAAGTGAATTACAACATTTGGTAAATGTGTAATTGCCATTTATATTATAATTAATATTTCAAATATTAAACACCTTGTTCTCATGAATGGAAGAAAAGCTAAGATATCCCTCATCACCATTTTTACTCAATATTGTACTATAAATCCTAGTCAGTAAAGTGAGTCAAAGAAAAAAAAAAAGTCATAACATTGGAAAATAAGAAGTTAAAATATTTTTATTCATTCAAAGATATTTATTTATAAATTCCTAAGAAACCTTTAAAAACTGCCTGCAGTTCAATAGACCTGGGTTTGTTCCTTGGCTCAGAAAGATCTCTTGGATAAGGCAGTGACACCCCACTCCAGTATTCTTGCCTGTAGAATCCCATGGGCAGAGGAGCCTGGCAGGCTACAACCTATGGGGTCACAAAGAGTTGGACACACCTGAGTGACTTTTACTCACTCAGAGTTACCTGGATAATATAGCAAGTTCACAAAGTAAGACAATTTTCTGGCTGTTTATTATTCCTTAGAGGAGTAAACTGAAAGTTATAATGATGATGGTCAGTATCCACACAATATATTCTCTAAAGGGATAAAAAATAAACTAGACTTAAGACACAAGGTGAAATATAGGCATCATGTCAGACCCCAAAGATATAGTTCAATTACAGATGTTCTCATTCAGACTAAGAAAAATGGGCTCCCTTACCCAAATAGGCGTTGCTTTACATGGCAAGAAATTAGTGTTATTATTTATTAATCATTTTGAAAAACTCTATAGATAATTCAGTACCTTGATCATGATGTATAATACACTTGTCTACAAAGAGGAAGAAAAGAGGGACATGAGAATAGGGTGGTTGGATCAATGTTTCATTATTATTTTCAACCACATTGAAGAGGTTCAGTCAACTACATTAGAACTGTGGCTTGCTGACATCTTCCTGGAGTGATTTTATTGCTATTCATGCTCTATTGTCGTATAAAGGAATAACTCAGGGGTGAACAGTCATTATTCTGGCTTGTTTTTCCCCACAGAACTTGAGAAATTGTAAACAAATCCTAATGATATCAGAGTAATTGTTTATATAGTGAGGGAGACCATTGGACCATAGTAACAATAAGAAATTATAACAGTAGGAAATTTATTATAATAAAGTTTCCATAATCTTTAAACAAGCTGATATAAAATCACAAAATTTTATTTTTAAAAAATATAAAATTTTTATTTTGTTTTAGCTAAATATTTCATGTGTATTTTGATATTTTACAAGCTTCTCTGATTCTTCCTCATTACAGAAATATTCACAATGTTTCAGACATTTAAAGGTACTAAATAAGCCTATTGGTTGGTTTGTTGGTTAGTCAGTCACTTGGTTGTGTCAGACTCTTTTGTGACTGCATGAAATGTAGCCCACCAGGCTCCTCTGCCCATGGAATTTCCCAGGCAAGAATACTGGAGTGGGTTGCCATTTCCTTCTCCAGAGGATCTTCCCCACTCAGGGATTCAACCAGGGTCTCCTACTTGGCAGGCAGATTCTTTTACCACTGAGCCACCTGCCAAGTATAAGCCTATACTTACATGATTAAGTGAATTTCTTACAAAACTTCAACATACCACATGATCTCTGCCATTTCCAAGCCACCATCAGTTCCTTTAACTGCAGTGCTCTTCTCTAAATCGCTATATTGGTCCTTGGAGTAATATCTGCAGCAAATGCTGTCGTTTCCTATCAGTTTTCCTCAAAAAATTCTGCTCATCCTAAGAAACAGTTTAAATGGAAATTTTACTTTTTGAAACTTTGAGGCTATTACTTACCGTGTTATTATCTTTGCTAACCTCTGCTAAAGTGTTAATATATTTAGCACTACCTAACTGCAATGCATATTAGACAAATAATTTCCTGGTAGCTGGAGATTTTTTGTCTATGAGGATTATAATTATGAGTGAGGAATAAAACTAGGTTACATGTACAGAATTTTAGATAAATATTTTAATAGATCACATATGGTTTGACCTTTTACAAAACATAGATACAATAGTTGTGATCTGGTGATTATTTGAATGATAATAATAGAACCAAAAAATGTGTTTGCAACTCAATACCTTAATCACACACACACACACAAAAAATCTGCTATTCAAATCCTTTATCCTTCTTTTCTGTGCTTATGAAAATACCTCTCATAAATCCACAAAATTAGTGTACTAGGCTTCTTCTCTGTCACTTTCACTTTCCATAATACCACTAGACCTTGTATCCAAATTCCAGCCATTCTTATAACTACACCATCATTTTTCTGTGGGCTCCCCTGGTGGCTCGGTGGTAAAGAATCTGCCTACAATGTGGGAGACCTGGGTTCGATCCTTGGGTTGGGATGATCCCCTGGAGAAAGGAAAAGCTACCCACTCCAGTTATCTGGTCTGGAGAATTCCGTGGACTGTATAGTCCATGGGGTCACAAAGAGTCGGACATGACCAAGTGACTTTCACTTCACTTCATGTCTTATAACTGATATTAACCATATGGCTATCTGTTCTCAATGTTTTGAGCCACCTAACTGAAGGACAAAGCTATCAGTCACCGCAATGGGTGTTACATCATGTCTCTATCCGTTTTTTGGCTGTTCTAACAAACTACCAGGGAAGCCTGGCATGCTGCAGTCCATGGGGTTGCAAAGAGTCAGACACAACTGAGCAACTGAACATTACCGACAAACTACCACAGGCTGAAAAGCTTATTAAAAAAAAAAAAAAATCTCACTGTTCTAGAGGCTGGAATTGTGAGTTGAAGGTGCAGGAATGCTTGGTGACGGTTCTTTTCTGAGTCAGAGAGTTCTTAGTCCTCATGTAGTGGAAGGAGCTAGGGATCTTTCTGGAGTCTCTTTCCTGAGGCACTAATCTTATAATATCATGACATCAGCATCTCCTAAATGGCCTACCTACTGATATCATTTGGGAGGATTAAGATTTCAACATATGAATTTGGGGGAATAAACATTGAGAATAAACACTGAAATCATAGCAGTGATGTACAAACTAATTTGTTTATTCCAAGCTTGCCATTAATTACCAAATATATTTGTTAAAGTATAGGGGTTAAAGGTATAGGCTTTGTAGTCAGACTGTAGAAATCCTTGACTCTGACACTTGATTCTCAATTATAACTTCTAAAACTTCTAGAATCATAATGATATGTAGTTCGTTGGTCAGTGAAAGCCATTCAGATTGTGTAAAATAATGTAGAAAAAATTATTTTAGTGCTGGTAAATAGCAAACATTCAATAAAATGTGGGTTAATAGCATTGCATCTTATCAATATTACAAATAATATACACTATTTGTGCATTTCTTGCCTCTAGAAATGAAGTGCTAGTTGGATGCTTAGATACAAAATCTGGAGACCTAAAACTACCATAAATAAGAAGGACCAAGGGTCTGTTGAACTTCCCTTTGTAAAAAGCATCAAGAAAGTTCCAACAACATATACACAATGGAGTATTACTCAGCCATTAAAAAGAATACATTTGAATCAGTTCTAATGAGGTGGATGAAACTGGAGCCTATTATACAGAGTGAAGTAAGCCAGAAGGAAAAACATAAATACAGTATACTAACGCATATATATGGAATTTAGAAAGATGGTAACAATAACCCTGTGTACGAGACAGCAAAAGAGACACTGATGTATAGAACAGTCTTATGGACTCTGTGGGAGAGGGAGAGGGTGGGAAGATTTGGGAGAATGACATTGAAACATGTAAAATATCATGTAAGAAACGAGTTGCCAGTCGATGCACAATACTGGATGCTTGGGGCTAGTGCACTGGGACGACCCAGAGGGATGGTAGGGGGAGGGAGGAGGGAGGAGGGTTCAGGATGGGGAACACATGTATACCTGTGGCGGATTCATTTTGATATTTGGCAAAACTAATACTATTATGTAAAGTTTAAAAATAAAATAAAATTTAAAAAAAAAAAAAAGAAAGTTCCAACAGATACTTGACTCTTATGCTAGACCCATTTGACTGAAGTGTTCCAAAGAATAGCATGAAGAGATAAGAAAGCTTTCCTCAGCGATCAATGCAAAGAAATAGAGGAAAACAATAGAATGGAAAGACTAGAGATCTCTTCAAGAAAATTAGAGATACCAAGGGAATATTTCATGCAAAGATGGGCTAAATAAAAGACAGAAATGGTATGGACCTGACAGAAACAGAGGATATTAAGAAGAGGTGGCAAGAATACACAGAACTGTATAAAAAATATCTTCATGACCCAGTCAACCATGATGATGTGATCATTCACCTAGAGCCAGACATCCTGGAATGTGAAGTTAATTGGGCCTTAGGAAGCAGCACTATGAACAAAGCTAGTGGAGGTGATGGAATCCCAGTTGAGCTATTTCAAATCTTAAAAGATGATGCTGTGCAAGTGCTGCACTCAATATGTCAGCAAATTTGGAAAATTCAGCAGTGGCCACAGGACTGAAAAAGGTCAGTTTTCATTCTAATCCCAAAGAAAGAAAGAAAAGAAGAAAGTGAAGTTGCTCAGTTGTTTCCCACTCTTTGCAACCCCATGGACTGTAGCCTACCAGGCTCTTCCATCCATGGAATTTTCCAGGCGAGAGTACTGGATTGGGTTGCCATTTCCTTCTCCAGGGGATTTTCCTGACCTAAGGATCGAACCGTGGTTGCCCATATTGTAGGCATGTGCTTTACCATATGAGCCACCAATGCCAAAGAATGCTCAAACTACCTCACAATGCTCAAACTACCTCACAAACATCTCACACACTAGTAAAGTTATGCTCAAAATTCTCCAAGCCAGGCTTCAGAAATATGTGAACGTCCAGATGTTCAAGCTGGTTTTGGAAAAGGCAGAGGAACCAGAGATCAAATTGCCAACACCCACTGGATCATCGAAAAAGCAAGAGAGTTCCAGAAAAAACATCTGTTTCTTCTTTATTGACTATGCCAAAGCCTTTGACTGTGTGGATCACAATAAACTGTGGAAAATTCTGAAAGAGATGGGAATACCAGACCACCTGACCTGCCTCTTGAGAAACCTGTATGCAGGTCAGGAAGCAACAGTTAGAACTGGACATGGAACAACAGACTGGTTCCAAATAGGAAAAAGAGTACATCAAGGCTGTATGTTTTCACCCTGCTTATTTAACTTTTATGCAGAGTACATCATGAGAAACGCTGGGCTGGAGGAAGCACAAGCTGGAATCAAGATTGCTGGGAGAAATATCAAATAACCTCAGATATGCAGATGACACCACCCTTATGGCAGAAAGTGAAAAACTAAGGAGCCTCTTGATGAAAGTAAAAGAGGAGAGTGAAAAAGTTGGCTTAAAGTTCAACATTCAGAAAACTTAAGATCATGGCATCTAGTCCCATCACTTCATGGCAAATAGATGGGGAAACAGTGGCTGACTTTATTTTTCTGGGCTCCAAAATCACTGTAGATGGTGACTGCAGCCATGAAGTTAGAAGACACTCCTTGGACGGAAAGTTATGACCAACCTAGACAGCATATTAAAAAGCAGAGAAATTACTTTGCCAACAAAGATCCATCTAGTCAAGGCTATGGTTTTTCCAGTAGTCATGTATGGATGTGGGAGTTGGACTATAAGGAAAGCTGAGTGCCAAAGAATTGATGCTTTTGAACTGTAGTGTTGGAGAAGACTCTTGAGAGTCCCTTGGACTGCAAGGAAGTCCAACCAGTCCATTCTAAAGGAAATCAGTCCTGGGTGTTTATTGGAGGGACTGATGTTGAAGCTGAAACTCTAATACTTTGGCCACCTGATGTGAAGAGCTGACTCATTGAAAAAGACCCTGATGCTGGGAAAGATTGAGGGCAGGAGAAGGGGATGACAGAGCATGAGATGGCTGGTTGCCATCACTGACTTGATGGACATGAGTTTGGGTAAACTCCAGGAGTTGGTGATGGACAGTGAGGCCTGGTGTGCTGTGGTTCATGGGCCCTCAAAGAGTAGGACATGCGTGAATGAACTGAAGGCTAGACATGGGTAAATATAATTTAATCTCATATACCTTTGTTTATGGACCATTTATAATAATTTCAAAAGGTCAATGAGCATGTTAAAGACTGCATCAAAAGATAAAGGAACTGGAGAACACTATTTCATTTTCTTGGAAAGATCTTTGTAATTGAATGAATGAATGTTCATGTGTGAATATGTGTGTGTGTGGAATTCATTACCTTATCCTTTAAAAACTATACCCATCATGCTTCTTACCAAGCTTTTAACCCTACAAGTTTGGCACTGCTGAAAAGCATTGAACTTACTAGATACTAGGAAACACAAACTACAGATGGAAAATGGGAGACTGATAGAATGCAGATGTGGACAAGAGATGAAGGTTTTTGTCTTTCAAAGTAAATCATTATATGAGTTAATCACATTCATATGAGATCAACCTGTACCCTGAACATAGTTTACAGTGAGAAACAATGACAATTTTGGTTCAGATAATTTTTGAGCTACAATAACCCCTTTCTCCATTTCTCACTCAGAGATTATTAGAAGAACAGTTGTGACTAAAATTCCCAAGTACTTACTAGAGCAGGAAAAAAAAAAAAAATATATATATATATGATATATAGCATATAGAAAATTTAATTAAAACAAGATATTCCCTTGCAACCCTGTAAACCTCTCCACAAAGGTAGAAAAGAAAGAAACCTTTTAATTATTGAGTAGACATTAAACCAGATTGTGATGTTCATTCTAGGTAAACTAATTTTGTTTGTGTGTTGAGTTGCTTGGTCATGTCTGACTCTACGACCCCATGGACTGTAGCCCACCAGGGTCTTCTGGCCATGGAACTTTCCAGGCAAGAATACTGGAGCAGGTTGCCATTTTCTACTCCAGGGGATCTTCCTGACCCAGGGATCAAACCCACATCTCATGTCTCTTGCATTGCCAGGCAGATTCTTTACCACTGTGTTACCTTAGAAGCCCAGGTAAACTGTTAAGAGATTGTGAAGTTAGAAAGAAATCTCACTCTATTATATAGCCAAGAAGATGCAATCTATCTGGTACATGATCTCAAGATAAATAATAACTAACCCCCAAGTAAGAAGACTTAACAACATGGTTAGTTACATGCAGTTTATTATTTGAAATTCACTAAGTATTAGAATGGAGAAGGCAATGGCAACCTACTCCAGTACTCTTGCCTGGAAAGTCCCATGGACGGAGAAGCCTGGTAGGCTGCAGTCCATGGGGTCGCTAAGAGTCAGACACAACTGACCGACTTCACTTTCACTTTTCACTTTCATTCATTGAAGAAGGAAATGACAACCCACTCCAGTTGTTCTTGCCTGGAGAATCCCAGGGACGGTGGAGCCTAGTGAGCTACCTTTTATGGGGTCGCACACAGTCGGACACAACTGAAGCAACTTAGCAACAGAAACAGCAGCAGCAGGCATTAGAATACTTTTCCTGTTAGGTTTTATTTATTCAAAGAAAAATGAAATCTCATATCATCATGATAAGAAGTGGTTTTCAACTTGAAGTGCCTATCTCAGTTCAGACCCTATTTTCCCTCCAAAACTGAGAGATTACTTAAAGAAATCATAAAACAAACAAACAAATAAAAAATGTTAATTCAATATTTTGTTTCTAATTCAGTTTGATTTGAAAACACTACTTCAGAAGCCATGATTAGAACTTCAAGCATCAAACATTTTTAAACCTTATGCCATTTAAATTCCTACACTTTTACATCATTTGGAGAAATTATTCAATTAAGACAGAGTAGAAGGCTGATGATTGATTGTTTTAATGACCACAGATTTACAAAATAGGGAAAGTCATTGAGGGACTCTTTATAACTAAAATGTCTGACTGAATGGAAAAGGGCACCAAAAAAACACTGCCAGTGCACAGATGAATTTCTTGCTAAATTTTTGATTGTTAAACTCTTCTCTTAGTTTTACTACATTTTGCTACAAAAGTGTCTTTTTAGCATCTCACAACATTGAATACCTCTGCTTATTTTTCAAAATAAAGTGTACCGTTTCTTACCCTGGGAACAGAATTTAAACTACTCACATAGTACTCTTAATAATCTCTGATACTAAACCTTTATTGTGCCTAAATTTCTACTCTGGTTTTAAAAGCTTCCGTTTAGAATTCATTAGCACTTTTTCTGAACCATGGCCTCTCTCTTTTGTGTTTCTTTTCTGATTTATTTCTCTTTTTTCACCACTCAGTCCCAATCTTCAGCCTGTTTTAATCTTGAGACCCACTTTCATTTTTAAAGCATTTTGAGGCATTTGAAATGGATACCTAGATATTTCCTGACCCACTTCTAGTCTAAGCTATCAATAATGTCCCCTTTGTACCATGGTCACATTTTCTACAGCTACCGAGATTATCTTACAAATGGCAGAAAGTGGCATGACTTACACTGACATCTTTTCCTTTCAACAAAATTAATCTAATTTGACTCTGTAGTTAGTGACTTTATCATTTTTCATCCACCAAAGCTGATAACTTCAAGCACCCTGAATTCTGTTCCTGTCCACGGCTGAGCTAGTGCTCATTCAGTCGCTAAGTCATGTCCTTGCATTCCAAGGGACTTTCAAGAGTCTTCTCCAGCCCCACAATTTGAAAGTATCGATTCTTCATCACTCAGCCTTCTTTATGGTCCAGATCTCACATCTGTACATGATTACTGGAACAACCATAACTTTGACTAGCTGGACCTTTGTTGGCAAAGGGATTTCTTTTCTTTTTAATACACTGTCTATGTTTGAGAGGGGGTACATAAACATAATATAACTGATTCACTTTACAGTACAAGTAGAATCTAACATGATCTTCCCTGGTGGCTCAGATGGTAAAGAATCCACACGCAATGTGGGAGACCTGGGTTTGATCCCTGTGTTGGGAAGATCCCCTGGAGAAGGGAATGGCTTCCCTGTTGGCTCAGAGGATAAAGAATCTGCCTGCAATGCAGGAGACCAGGGTTCAGTCCCTGGATTGGGAAGATCCCCTGGAGAAGAGAATGGCAACCTACTGGAGAATTCAACAGACAAGAGGAGCCTGGCAGGCTACAGTCCTGGGGTCACAAAGAGTGGGATACAACTTAGCAATTAACACACCAGCTCCAGTATTCTGGCCTGGACAATTTCATGGACTGTATAATCCGTTGGGGTCACAAAGAGTCAGACACGACTGAACGACTTTCAGAAACTAACATAACATTATAAAGCAACTACACTCTAATATAAATTAACAGATAAAATACATGTCTTCATTAGAATGCATGTATTTCTCTCCCAGGTCTATGTCCATGAACTTAGTTTGTAAGTTTTGTTCATAAAATTCTGCAGATCTTGTGGCTGGCAAATTTCCTCCATGGTGCTATAGATCCAGCTACGATTAATGTTTCTCTTATTGCCTAATTTTCTGCTACACACTTAAGTTGTACCAAGAAAACAATTAAGACAATAAAGTTGGAGCTTATTTATAAAATGATAAATGGTTATGGATAAGGATTAACTACTGCAGCAGCTCCAGACTTGGTTATTAGAATACAAAATGACTTAAAATTATGGAGCATTTGTGTTATACTTATTATCAGGTTAAAATTGTGTATCCAAGTAGATGCTTATTTTCTTTCTTTAATGGGTGCAAACTGTGTAGGTCAGGTGGTCAGGTACAATCTCCGCGGCAGGAAACACACATTTCAATCTTTCAAAGCATTCTTTTTTATTCCCTGTAATTAGGCAATTAATTCTACTGGGGTTTATAGACTCCATGCAGTGAGAGAGAGAGAAGTAAAGAAAAGTTGAAAAATCAAATATTTCAATTTTATTTTAAAGGCCACTGAATCATACAACTTACCTCAGAACTATTTCACTGGGAATAAAGAACTCAGGAAGCAAATAACACGTAAGGACAAATTATAAATTTAGATACTTAATTAGTATGTATAAGGTTTTCTCATTCATTGAATAAAGAATTTAGAACTATTTTGCAAATACTTTACATCATATCTTATTTATCCTTCACTATTTTCAGAACTATATACTGTGTATACAGGATTTGAGTTCTCCTTTACTGTGCAAAATAAAGAGGTAGAATAATTGAGAATTTTTTCATTCTTTTATGACAATGAAATATGTTTAGAAAGGAATTAACAAAACATTATATTTTGGGCAATAGGATCTTGGCTGCAGAACTTGATTTAACTGCTAAAATATTAACCTTACTCATTGGGAAATGTATTTGTGAATTGTCATGCAAATTACTATTTTATAAAGTAAAATATGACTATTAACTAATTTGCTCATAGCTTATAATAGAGATAAGAATCAAGTTTTTGTATTAATATATATGATGCAATGATTCTTTAAACATTCACAATTTCAATAAATATAGTACCCAATATATTCTAAACACAAATATCAATCTTTGATTTATTCAATCATGTATATTGCATGTTATATTTAATAATCACCTGTGAATCACATTTTCTATAAAGAGACAATACACCTTTCATTCAAATATCCATGGAACACAGACCTTTTGTACATATTTAGTATACATTAGGACATAAAACCTGAGTAAATTTTTATATGCAAAAATTAAGCAAACATCATCAATAGTAACTACTACTGAGTATGAATACATAAAATCAAAGTGTTGAGCAGATATGCCATTCTATGTTTAGAATATAATTAAAATCAGAAAATTATTATTACTAAATCATCATGGGTGTATAGTGTGACAAGAACTGGTAACTATCTCGAAGTATATGTGATACTCATTTTCTGTATCTCTATAAGTTTCCCATGGGCCCCTGGGTGCCTACCTAAACATATTTTTCTCAGCTTCTCTGCAGACATTGCCTTAGGTATAGATTCTGACCTCATGTAGATTAGAGTGCAAGCAATGGATGCAGACCAAATTATGACCTCAAATGGACAAAGTGTACCATTCCCTTTAGTGACTACAGTGACTCTCAATGGCAAGAGCCAGAACAGTCATTTGGGACTGTCTGTAGTGTCATGCAGATCAACAGGAGAGGAAAAGTCATGGGTCTATGAGTCTGAAAACCTCTTTTTCTGGCTTTGGACAAGCTTCCTGCACATATACTTGAGGGAGAAATAAACTATTTAAACCATCCTAAATGACGCATCTTTACTTTTTATTCATGCCACACCTGGGTAATATATTTATTCCATAATAATCATAGCTCATTGCACCATTTTTTTTCCACCCCAAATATGGAAGACAAGATAGAGCTCATCTTAACTCTGATGAATATTCCTCCTAAGATTTCCTCTGTGTAAAATTCTCTTGCTCAGATATCTAACTCATTTGGGCACTCACTTGTTTTAAGTCTGTGTTTACATTGTAGTTTTTCTTTTAGCTTTTCCTTCATCACCCTTTACAAAAAGCAAAAATCTCCTTGCTCTCAATATTCATAGGTCTTATTCAGATTAATTTTTCTCATATGTGTGCATGCTAAGATGCTTTAGTAATGTCTGACTCTTTGTGACCCTTGGACTGTAGCCCACCAGGCTCCTCTGTCCACGGGATTCTCTAGGCAAGAATACTGGAGTGGGTTGCCATGCCCTCCTCCAGGGGATATTCCTGATCCAGGGATCAAACCTGTGTCTCTAGTCTCTTGCATTGGCAGGTGGGCTCTTTACCATTGGCAATATCTGGGAAGCCCCTTTTCTTACAATATTTATCAAATTATGATATTTATTGGCATATTTTAAATCATCTGTCTTCCCAACATCATGCTGGCAGAAGTATTCTACATTTTCATCATTGTTATGTTTTACAAACTTAGAATACATAGTAAAAACAGGTGCTCCATATTTAATGAATAAGTGAAAGAAGAATGGAGGAAAGAAAGTAGTACAGGAAATAAATGAGAATAAAAGCAAAAAGAAGAAAAGATAAAGCAAAGAAAAGCAAGAACACTATATTTGTGATTCAAGAAAAAAATATTCCTTTGAATGGCATCTAGGAATTCCCTGGTTGTCCAGTTGTTAGAACTCAGAGCTTTTACTGCTACAGTCCACGAGTTCAGTCCCTGGTCAGGGAACTAAATCCCACAAGCCATGCATTGTGGTCCAAAAAATAAGAAATAAAAATATGGAATATAAAAATTACCAGTTGATTCAGATTGACAGAAACACAAAATACTGTAACAGATAATACTGGTGAGTGGCACTGGGACCATAATTTGGATCACAATATATATTATCTTCTGATTATGTTGATGTTGTTCTGTTTGTTGATTGTTTTTTAATTGATGTTCATGTAATGCTCAGTATTTATATGAAATGTCATGACATGTAGATTTTGCAACACCATTCATGGATACTTTTGTAAAAGATTGAAGGATGTATGTAATCATTAAAGAAGAAATACTAGCACATAAGTCAAAATAGAAAAATAAAATTTGATAAGTAAATACAATTACCATGGGGAATGACACATATCAGTAAAAAAAAAAAAAAAAAAGTAAAGGCATCAGAGCAACAAAAACAAAACATTGATTAGGTACTATAAGGGGCTTCCTTGGTGGCTCAGATAGAAAAGAATCTGCCTGCAATGCAGGAAACCTGGCTTTGATCCCCAGTATTCTTGCCTGGTGAATTCCATGGAAAGAGGAGCCTGGTGGGCTACAGTCCATGGGTTCGTGATGAGTGGGACATTACTGAGTGACTAATACTTATGCACTACAAGGGAAAATTAGGAAAACTGCAGGAAATCTTTATTAATCTTTCCCACTGGCATTTTTTAAAAACTGAGCAAAGAGCTAGGCAATAAGGAGAAACTTTAGTTTAAAAAAACAAAAAAGAGAGAGTAGGTAGATTAAAAACAGTAAAACAAAGTATATTCTATGATTCTTAGTAATATGCAAGGGAAACAATATAAATGAAATCACAGTGGCAGGTGGCTATATAGTTTCAAGAAAATAAGAAGCAAAGGGATTGGATTGGTGTAAATCTTTTGAGAAATAGTTCTGAAAACTGATGAGCAAATCATGTAGTATGTTCATAGGCCCTAAGTTTATACCTATAGCAGTTGATAAACTAGTGGAACTGGACAACATGGAAAATATGAGGCTTTGCATGGCAAATGATCCCAATTAATTAATCAATTTTTAACATTGTATTATTAATTCATGACAAAGCTCATTAATTATTTGTTCTAAATTACATATGAGGCAACATTAAAGTGTTTTAAAGTCAAGCCCTAATGTTTTTTTAGAAACCCCCATGTGCCTATGCCTGCATGCTCAGTTATGACTTTTTGAGACCCCATGGACTGTAACCCACCAGGGTCCTCTGTCCATGAGATTTCCCAGACACGAATACTGGAGTGAGTTGCCATTTCCTTCTCCAGGGAAATCTCCTGCATCTCCTGCATCTCTTGCATTTGCCACTGCGCCATGTGGGAAGCCCTCTTTAGAGGTAGTTCTTTTTAAATCTTATGGACAGAAAATAGGATACTCAGAGCATGGATGCTCCTCAAACCTGTGCAGGAATTTTCTAGGATATACGCTCTAAGTGTGCTTCAGATGGGGGAATTTACTTATCTCATAGAACTGCAGTCCAACAAGGATGCTGTCAACTTCAATAAAATGGTGTTTGAGATTAATAGGAGTGTGGTAAGACCTTTCTTCTTGATTTAAGGCTTCAAAGGACTAATTACTTCTCCCCTGTAGTACAGATATACCCTACACCTGCAGGCCTAAGCTGGATTTCCTGTTCAGGATTTAGGAAAAATGGACTTGTATTATAACTTTTTGCCATGTAACATGTCCTAATTGCTATATCCATGACTTTCTAATAAATTTTTAGTCTTATAACTAATACAATATTGTAAAGTAATTAGCCTCCAATTAAAATAAATACATTTAAATTAAAAAAAATAAAGTAAAACAACAAAATTCAATTTTTGAAAAGTTTTTTCATTTTCTTTAGTCGATTCTGGCTTTAAAAATGACCTATTTCTTTAATAACTCAGTTTTTAAAATAGCTCTCTCTAGAACATTCTTGTCATCTCAAAGCCCCTAAATTTTTCTTACTTTCTCCCTCTGAGCTTCCGTGTGCATGCACAAAGATATGTGTATGTGTGTGTGTGTGTGTGTGTGTGGTGTTTATTTTTATTTAGTAAACAGGAGATGGCAGTATGTGACCATTATTTCAAATGTGAAGTAATGAAATTATCTAGCACTTTGTCTCATAATGTATCATACACACATCCACAATGCCCTCTATTATTTTGCAAGTTATAGTAAAGCATTATATATTTAATTTGACAAATGTATTAAGAAAATGATCTCATTTCCTTTTGCTCATTGATATGAGATACTGTGAACCAAAAAGATATATTTTTATAAAGTCAGTTGTGCTGTATGTACTCAGTTGCTCAGTCTTGTCTGAACCTTTACAACCCTATGGACTGGAGTATGCCAAGCTCCTCTGTCCATGGGATTCTACATGCAAGAATACTGGAGTGGGTTGCCATTTCTTTCTCCAGGGGATCTTCCTAGCCCAGGGACCAAACCTGTGTCTTCTGTGTCTCCTGCATTGGCAGGCAAATTTTTACCACTAAGCCACCTGGGAAGCCCTAAAGTCAGATACTGAATAAATTAAAATATTTAGAAAGTAATAAAGACTGAAAGATATGCCTATAAAAGCTTGCACTTTCAGAAGTTTATGCATTGCATGCATTTATAAAAATAATAAAGTTCTAATTTATTTATTGTGGATGGAAGCCATTTAACAGTGATTTTAAATATATAAATAAATCTAGGGTTAGTGCTTATCAATTGGTAAAAAAGAAAAGTCAACTGAAAGGAAGTGCTAACATCACCAGCCAAGTTGCCATTTTAGTGTGTAAGTTAATAGGTATTCATAATGCGGCACACACTGTTGCAAGTTTCTCAAAATAATTTGTTCTTGGTTTTTTATGGCTCTGAGTCTCCCTCCATAGAAATTAACAGTGTCAGGCCCTCAAACTATTGTCTTCCTTTTCACTAGAACATGAATCACCTTCTGCAAGCAAGGGGTGGATGACTGGAAGAATTCTGAAACAGAGTTTTCCTCTTGATAGAAGAGAAAGTCATATGTGAAGAAAGTAGTTTTCTCTTCCTGTGTTTTGTCAATTCTGAATGAAAACAGTCTTGGAACTTCCATGATCACATTACAAACATGAGGGAAAAGGAAGGCACATGTTTCATGAGACAGCTGATAGAGATACTATACATTTTTGCAGCTGCTGTAAGAGCTCACTACAAAATTTTTGAAGACTAGTGCATCCAGTCCCATCACCTCATTGCGTTTAGATGAAGAAACAATGGAAACAGTGAAAGACTTTATTTTGTTGGGCTCCAAAATCACTGCAGATGGTGACTGCAGCCATGAAATTAAGATGCTTGCTCCTCAGAAGAAAAGCTATGACAAGCCTAGACAGCATATTAAAAAGCAGAGATGTTACTTTTCCAACAAATGTCAGTATAGTCAAAGCTATGGTTTTTCCAGTAGTCATGTATGGATCCAAGAGTTGGGCCATAAAGAACACTGAGTGCCAAAGAACTGATGGCTTTTGAACTGTGGTGTTGGAGAAGACTCTTGGACTGCAAGGAGATCAAACCAGTCAATCCTAAAAGAAATCAGTTCTGAATATTCATTGGAAGGACTGACGCTGAAGCTGAAGCTCCAATACTTTGGCCACCTGATGTGAAGAGCGAACTCATTGGAACAGACCCTGATTCTGGGAAAAATTGCAGGCAGAAGGAGAAGGAGATGACAGAGGATGAGATGGTTGGATGGCATCACTGATTCAATGGATAAGAATTTGAGCAAGCTTTGGGAGATTGTGGAGGACAGGGAAGCCTGGCAGGCTGCAGTCGATGGTGTTGCAAAGAGTTGGATGTGACTGAGCAACTGAACAAGTGCATAATTAAAAAAAAAAAAAAATTAAAAAGTTGAGACTACTTGCTTCATAAAATAGCAAAAAGGTGTTGTTAAAAGTAATAAAATATAAAGTTTACTCTTTCCCCCATAGTCTCTATTATTGTCTTGGTGTATTCTACTTTAATTTAACGTAAAGAAAAACTTTAAAATTTTTAGCATGACATGTCCAATTTATTCTTTATACAATTTCAGTTTTAATTGCAAATATAATAGCATTTAGCATTTGCGTTAACTAAAATGACACAATTCATGTCCCATAACTTGTACATGCATTGTTATTTTGTTCTTACCATTGAAATGAAAACTTTGCTTAAAACTAACTTAGAAATTCGGACTTCACTTCTTGACATGTGCGCACTCTACCAATACTCTCTCTTCATCCTTAGATCAGATCAGATCAGTCGCTCAGTCATGTCCGACTCTTTGCGACCCCATGAATCACAGCACGACAGGCCTCCCTGTCCATCATCAACTCCCAGAGTTCACTCAGACTCACGTCCATCGAGTCGGTGATGCCATCCAGCCATCTTATCCTCTGTCGTCCCCTTCTCCTCTTGCCCCCAATCCCTCCCAGCATCTGAGTCTTTTCCAATGAGCCAACTCTTCGCATGAGGTGGCCAAAGTACTGGAGTTTCAGCTTCAGCATTATTCCTTCCAAAGAAATCCCAGGGCTGATCTCCTTCAGAATGGACTGGTTGGATCTCCTTGCAGTCCAAGGGACTCTCAAGAGTCTTCTCCAACACCACAGTTCAAAAGCATCAATTCTTCGGTGCTCAGCCTTCTTCACAGTCCAACTCTCACATCCATACATGATCACAGGAAAAACCATAGCCTTGACTAGACGAACCTTTGTTGGCAAAGTAATGTCTCTGCTTTTGAATATACTATCTAGGTTGGTCATAACTTTCCTTCCAAGGAGTAAGCGTCTTTTAATTTCATGGCTGCAGTCACCATCTGTAGTGATTTTGGAGCCCAGAAAAACAAAGTCTGACACTGTTTCCACTGTTTCCCCATCTATTTCCCATGAAGTGGTGGGACTGGATGCCATGATCTTCGTTTTCTGAATGTTGAGCTTTAAGCCAACTTTTTCACTCTCCATTTTCACTCTTCATCCTACTAATGAGTAAAAAAAAGAACTGAAAGGAAAGAACTATGGTTCATTCTGTCTTTCCCTTTTCTTCTATGTTATTATTTTCATTGTATGTTCTTATTTAGTCGCTTAGTAGTGTCTCACTCTTTCTGACCCCATGGACTGCAGCATGCCAGGCTTCACTGTCTTTTACTATATCCCAAAGTTTGCTCAAACTCGTGTTCATTTTGTCAATGATGCCCTTGAACTATCTCGTTGTCTGTTGCCCCCTTCTCCTCTTGCCTTCAATCTTTCCAAGCATTAGAGTCTTTTCCAATGATTGGCTTTTTGCATCAGGTGGCCAAAGTATTGGAGCTTCACCTTTAGCATCAGTCCTTCTAGTGAATATTCAGAGTTGATTTCCTATAGGATTCACTGGTTTATCTCCTCACAGTCCAAGGGACTCTCAAAAGTCTTCTCAAGCACCACAATTCAAAAAAGCATCAATTCTTAGCACCCAGCCTACTTTATGGTTCGGTGCTCACATCTGTATATGACTACTGGAAAAAATATAGCTTTGACTATATGGATTTCATTGTATATAGTTGGATAATCATAAAGGTGACATGAGTGGAAAAGATATGATAGGTTTCCTTAGGCATATATCTTGCTTAGTATATCATTGATTTCCTTTGGCATTTGAAGCAAGTTCTTGCCTGGATAGAAAGTAGAGCCTCTTTGGACTATTAATACCCTTCCTTAATTGTAGACATAACAAAGTTTAATTGTATACTTTATTGTAGTCTAACATACTTTAGGCTTCCCTTGTCTTGCCTGCTCCCACATATTGTGGATGCAATGGAATTTTATACTTTGGGGTACCTCACAAATGTCATGTGGGAATGGGTGACAAATAACAGAGAATGCGGTGGCAGAGTGACAGACAGACACATTTTGTGTGGTTTCACCAGTCACTTGCATGCTTCATGTCCCATAGAACTTCATCTTCAAAGCAAAACTTTCTAAAAAAAAAAAAATATATATATATATATATATATATATATATATATACTATTAAGAACTGTAAGATGGTGACATCACAGCATTCAACCAAACCTGTCCCCTTCTCAGTGCGGTGCCTTACGTGACTGAACTGGTCACAAACTCAGGAAAGCTGGTCTGCCAAAGAATAGAATTATACATAGGTGAAAAGTTATACATAGGTGAAAAGATCAACATCTTTTGTTTAAGCCTCTTATATTAGACTGCTGGATATTTTGTTTATCCTCTAGGTCTAATCTCCACAATCTCTACCTCATCCAAACTTTCATGTGCCCCTGTTAATTAATGATTTACATGCAGAATTGCCCATTTTTTCTTGCCTTTGTCTTCTGCAGGGTCTGGTCAATGAAAAGTACTGACAGTGATTACACTGTATAAGAGAAGGGAGTTAGGGATATTTCAATCCTTCTCCTTTGTCACCTAGGAATTATTTAGCAATGATTAAGTTTCTCTACTGAAGGCTATAGCTTCAGTATATCCTATATCCTTGGCACTAGGGGCCAGAAATAGCTTCTTCTGCCTTTTCAAGTCTGGGGGTAATAAATGCTTTCTGATGTTACTATTCCAGAGTGCCTTGCAATTCCCTATCTGATTTTCTCTACTCTTATCATCCAGAAGTAAATAATCCTTTCATTAACTTTTTCTAATCCTTAACTGTTTCATCCTTTGGTTTTAGAATCCATAGTGATGCAGTTAGTGATACCACGTGCATATGTGTGTGTTAAATCACTTGTCATGTCCAACTCTTTGCAACCCGATGGACTGTAGCCTTCCAGGTTCCTCTGTCCATGGGTTTCTCCAGGCAAGAATACTGGAGTGAGTCGCCATGCCCTTCTCCAGGGGATCTTCCTTACCCAGGGATGGAACCTCGGTATCCTGCAGTGGCAGCAGATTCTTTACCATCTGAGCCACTAGGAAGTCCCTGTGATACCATACTCATTGTTAAAAGCATTCTAAAAGCTTCAGTAATATTTCCCAGATGCTCTCAATGTCTTCTGGACATACAAACACTGGAACAAACCTATATTCAAAGTTGGGTATAATAGTTCACTGCAAGAAAGAACATGCACCATAGAGAATAATGAGAAATATAACAGATACGTTTTTTTGAAATGCTTATAGAATTTGGGCTGTGTGAGGTGACTTTGGAGAAGGCAATGGCTCCCCACTCCAGTACTCTTACCTGGAAAATCTCATGGATGGAGGAGCCTGGTAGGCTGCAGTCCATGGGGTCGTTAGGAGTTGGACATGCCTGAGAGACTTCACTTTCACTTTTCACTTTTATGCACTGGAGAAGAAAATGGCAACCCACTCCTGTGTTCTTGCATGGAGAATCCCAGGGATGGGGGAGCCTGGTGGGCTGCCATCTATGGGGTCACACAGAGTCAGACACGACTGAAGCAACTTAGCAGCAGCAGAGGAGACTTTAGGAATGGTTCCTAAAGCAGGATTTGCTCTGTGTGTGTGCTATTAAGAAGAAGAGGAGAGTTTAAGGAGAGGCGAATGTTTGGTATCTTCAGGTATTTGAACAGTGAATTTGTTTTCATCTGAGGTTTTAGCTTTGGTCTCATTTCATTAATGTTGCACACTGTGAATTAGTTGACAGTTCCGTGAGATTGTCCACACTCAACAAGAGAACCCTAAAACCTATCTATGAGTGCCAAGGACCTTCTAACAACACCGAGGTCTAGGAGCTATGGTCAAATCAGTTCCCAAATACCAGGAGACGCTTTTTTCTTTCACTACTTTCATATTTAACCACATCCTATTTCTATTTTTTTGTGTTCAATCCAAGTATTGCCAGCTTCATTAAGACATTTACAATTGTCTATCATTCTTCCTCTCAGACATTATATTTTCTGTCTTACTAATATAGCTACTTACACTCCAAATTTATATTGTTTTACTTTATTATCTTCAATTCTTCATAGATGGAAATTTGATACAAATTAGTAAATACTGATGTTTTATTTCAGTTTTCCAACAAACAGTATTTTCCATGCATTATATGTGTGTGTTAATCTTTATGAATGCTTTTTAAATGAATGCTAATCTCAAAAAGATTAAAGATAGCTTCAAAAAGAAGGGACACTGCCCTTTAGCAATATACATATTTTGACAGAATTTATGTTCATAAAAGGAGAAGGCAATGGCACCCCATTCCAGTACTCTTGCCTGGAAAATCCCATGGACAGAGGAGCCTGGTAGGCTGTAGTCCATGGGGTCGCTAAGAGTCGGACACGACTTCGCGACTTCGCTTTCACTTTTGACTTTCATGCATTGGAGAAGGAAATGGCAACCCACTCCAATGTTCTTGCCTGGAGAATCCCAGGGATGGGGGAGCCTGGTGGGCTGCCGTCTATGGGGTCGCACAGAGTTGGACACGACTGTACTGACTTAGCAGCAGTAGCAGCATGTTCATAAAAAGAAATGTACATGTTCATATTTCTCACAAACTAAATTTATTATTAAATTTAAAGCATAAAACTATAATTTATTTGACTACTCTATGTTTGCTAAGAATCTGTCAAATTAACACTTGTTAAGTGGAGCATAAGATCCAGTATAGTGAGCCATTTTTCATCAACATGCCAGAAGTAAATTTGAAATAGAGATTCTAGAGAAAGTACACAGTATATCCTGAGGGGCCACATGGGGAGGTCCAGGCAAAGGACACACAGAGAAAAGGGCAGGACCTGGGACACATGCTTTGATTGGAATTCTTGGGTGGAAGACCTGATTGTCAATTCAAACCAAAAGAATGGGGTTTCAGTAGGTCCCCTAAGGATCTTACCTAAGGAGAGCATGGGGCTGAGAGAGGGAAGGCACTGGGAGGGTGAGGAAACTGTTGATTATATGGGGTGTTGGAAAAGTCACTCAAGAACTTACGTTTGTTTGTATCTCTGCAGGCTATTATTTCCTGCTAGTATTTTCACCTGCGTATTAACACAAGGCTGTTAATGTCACTTTAAAGTCCTTGTAGCCCAACTGGTTAAATAAAGTTGTTGCCAGGCAGCAATACCATGGTGTAGCTTTGCTAATCTCTTGACACTGTTGTTCCATTATATGTAGAATTTCTGAGGCTATGATTGTCAACAGGAAAGATCAACAAAAATATCTGCAGTGGTATTGCTCAGTTAATATGTTAAATTTTTAAGGTTTGATATTAATAGAATGTAGGCTCCTATCATCTCATGGAGAACATTGTTCTCTGAGAAACTGTTAAGATAATGAGCCTGAACTAATAAAAATTATACTTAACATTATGGTAGTAGTTTCTGCAAAGCAAGTTAATGTCTGCTATTTATAAATACGTACATATGGTTCACAGCATCAGCTCCCTATTAAAACTCAAAGGGAAGATACAAATGCATTGACACTGAAGTCTAAATAAGTGCTTAATTATACTTTATGGGTTTCTTGTAATGAAAAATATATCATTCATTCCTTTACATCTTCATGTTCAAGCCATGGTATGCAGTTGCTTGCTTTTATTAAGATTTTTCTTGAGTCAAGAGTTTCCAATCTGTACTATATTATTTGGTTTTAAATACTTCACCCTTATCCATATTTCTAAATATTAGAGATAATGTATATTTATGTATAAGCTTAAGTGTTGAGACTTCTTTAGTTATATAAATAAAACTATATCAAATGTCAACAAATGCAGAAAGACTTTTATACCATATGAATGGTATAAAGTGATTCCTTTATCTTACAGAGCACTGTGTTGAGTTGTGAATGCAAATGCAAAGTCAAAGCAATAAGATAGATTTTCCCATTGATTGCTGTCATAGGTGATTTAATAAGATTATTAAAAAGAGAATTTAGAGCCTTATTTATAAATAACACTTAAAGGTACTTCCCAATGAATTCTTCCCAGTCTCATTCCCACTCCTAAGAAACAGAAAAAACCAAAAGCAACACTATTCCCCAAAATGTATAGCTCTGGAGGTAGGTAAGTAAAATAGCTATACATTGGAAATGTTAGTGCATCAATGTTAAAGTAAATATTATATCTAAGTATAGTCTTTAAAAATTTCTGGATTAAATAGAAATAGATTGAAAATAAATAATATGGCAACTATAGACACTCACTATAGAAGAACAATATATTAATTTGCAAAAGAAGGACTAAGAATATATTTTGAAGGGTCAAGTGACAGAAAAGTTTCCTGAGGTACCTCTTATAATAAAATTAGAAATGCATGCTAAAATGCATGCTAACCCAAAGATCTGATGAGATGAAAATAGATATTTCAGTCCAAATAGGAAACACAAAAATGCAGAATTCATTGGGAAAATCTAATCAAAGGCGTGGAGGGGGATGTGCATACTAATACTATTAATATGGAGGAAAAACTAGAAGAAGACTAGGAAATCAGACAAGTGAAAGTGATATGGAAGAGAGACCAACAGTCTTCAGTATAATAAATGACATAGAAAATACAATGATTTTTATATAATAGAAGGAAACCATCTAAAATGAAAATCAAATCAAGAATTTAGCACATAGCATATAAAACTGAATTAGAACCTTCAAATTAAATATATATTCTGGGCAAGTTATAGAAAGTAAATCATAAGCAGAGTTATAATATATCATATGGAAATGCCTATTTGTCACAGAAGAGGATGGCTTTTTTTTTCCCCCCTAATGTTTCACAGCTATATTACACGACAAAAGACAATGAAACAGAGCCTAAACTGAAGGGAGATCCATGTATATTGTGCTCAGTTAACTTGTCATTAACAGACAGAAATTCTCTTTCTGCTCTGATTGCATGGTACGGGGAGGGAGGAGGAAGGGGGGTTCGGGATGGGGAACACATGTATACCTGTGGCGGATTCATGTTGATATATGGCAAAACCAATACAATATAGTAAAGTTAAAAAATAAAAGAAAAAAATAAATAAATAAATAAAATTAAAAAAAATAAAATGAAAAAAAAAAAAAGAGACAGAAATTCTCAAATGCAAAACAGCTAAGAGCAAAACAGCTAAGAGCAAAACAGCTGTTGGGAGAAAGTTTATTCCTTTTCTTTAAATCTCAGGCTTTGTTCCTTCTGACCTTTTCAGGTGGTTCTTTCCTGGATTTAGGGAATTTCCTCACATACATGTGTTGATTTATACTCAACTGAATACTCTGGGTGGAGCTTTTAATAGAGAAATCTGGACTTTTCTTTCTTCGCAGCTTTTTCCTCCTGTACTTTTCCTTGTAAATGCTCACTGTTTTGGCTTCCTTGGTCTCTCACCTCAGTCTTCTCACCTCTGGTAGGCTTCCAGAGACATCCTGGGTTCCACCGTTCTGTCCTTTGGCCTATAAACTTCCTCTAGGCAATACATTTGGACAATTATTAGGCACACCTTGTCTGTTTCCTTTCTCTCATGGTTCAGTGTCCTTTGTTGCCTAATAGCCAATGACATAAGAGCTACTTATTTATATATATTGTCCTATTTATTATTCAAGTGGATACATAAATCTGGTTTCTGTTACTCCATATTGGTCACAAGAAATCATATATTCTTAATCTTCAAGTCAAGGATACTTATGAATTATAACACCCTTTGTGCTAAGTCAATTCAGTTGTGTCCAACTCTTTGTGGCCCTATGTGCTGTAGCCCTCTAAGCTCCTCTGTCCATGGGATTTTCCACGTAAGAATACTGGAGTAGTTTGCCATGCTCTTCTCCAAGGGATCTTCCTGACCCAGGGATTGAACCCAGGTCTTGTGCATTGCAAACAGATTCTTTACTGTCTGAGCCACCACGGCAGCCACAAAGTTTAGAAATGCTATGTTCATGCTCAATCGTGTCCGACTCTTTGTGCCCACATGAACCGTAGCCCACCAGGCTCCCCTGTCCATGGGCTTTTCCTGACAAGAATACTGGAGAGGGTTGTCATGTCCTCCTCCAGGGGGATCTTCCAAGGATTGAACTTGTGTCTCCTGTGTCTCCTGCATCCGCAGGCAGGTTCTTTACTGCTAAACCATTAGGGAAGCCCCTTGGGCACCCCACCCACACCTCTGTGTGTGTGTGTATATATATATATATATATATATATATAATTTCATAAATAAGGATGGAGCTTGGGTAAAGAGAAAAGTTATTTTCTTCACCAAATCCCTGATACCCAGTGGTTGTGGACATTTCTCATTCCAGCTTCAGAACTTGTGGCATGTTAAGTAGGATCATCATATTGTACTTTCATTGTGTTTATCTTTTATATATCCCCATTGTTAACAAGTCCTCATTAGATAGGAAAAAAAATAGTTTATTATCTATAGACAGGAAATTAGACAATGCATCCTATCTGCCACTATATAATTATTAAAGTGACTTTAAATTATTTTGAGAATTGTGAAAACAATCAACTTTAAGAAGGTCAAGGAGCTGTAAAAATTCTACACTTACCATATTCTCATCATGGTCCTAAGTTTCCATATTTGGATGCCTGCCCTTCTAGGAACCAAAGAACATATGACAGCTACAGGCTAAATGTATGGATTAGTGTTGTATTTATATAAAATTGTCATATATTCTTTGGCAGATACGGATCACAGATGGAGTATCCACAGTTTTTAAAAGGGGACATTTTTGTTGCTCTTGTTGCTTTCTTATTCCATAGCCACTATAATCTTCTTTCTTTCCTGTTTTAATGCCTACATTAAATGTTCCTTTCATCAACTTTATACCCCAAAGATTGAAATTTTGCTTGAAAATGTACACAATGTTGTAATTATTGATATGGATAAAGTTAACTTCAGTTGGTTAATTAAAACCTAGATATAATTGTGGCTTAGACTCTGATAGCTTACAGTGAATGATGTCAGATTCATGATTTTCAAAGAAGAAGATTTAGTTTTGGGACCAGGGACCAGGCTTGATCACTCAAGAGCTTTTGTGTAGCAGAGTTTTATTAAAGTATGAAAAGGGACACAGAAAGCTTCTGACACAGACATCAGAAGGGGGACAGAGAGTGTCCCCATTGCTAGTCTAAGCAAGGGAGTTATATACTTTCTTAAATTAGTTGTTAAAATAAATTAAAAGAATGTCTGAAGGTTGTAAAAGTCTTACCAGACCCACTGCCATAATACACATTTTAAGATAACAGGATTAGTCAGAGAAGGAATTCAAGAAAGAGAAACTGTCCTCAAGTAGGATACATTGTTGTTATATAATCCTTACTAAGGAATATAGAAAAAAAAGTTTGTCCTTTCCTCCTCCTTGAGAATTCCAGACCCTTAACATGTAAAATATCATGTATGAAACGAGATGCTAGTCCAGGTTCGATGCACGATACTGGATGCTTGGGACTAGTGCACTGGGATGACCCAGAGGGATGGTATGGGGAGGGAGGAGGGAGGAGGGTTCAGGATGGGGAACACAGGTATACCTGTGGTGGATTCATTTTGATATTTGGCAAAACTAATACAATTATGTAAAGTTTAAAAATAAAATCAAATTTTAAAAAAAATTAAAAAAAAAAAAAAAAAAGAAGCTCAGACGTCTTTCTCCTCCTCAGGGACCCTGGACTTCTTATCAACCTACCTAGGAATTGACTTTCTCAACTCACTGAAGAAACAGAGACAAATCAGTAGCACTCCTGGATTCCCTGGTGGCTCAGACTGTAAAGTGTCTGCCTGTAATGTGGGGACCTGGGTTCAATCCCTGAGCTGGGAAGATTCCTTGGAGAAGGAAATGGCAACCCATTCCAGTACTCTAGCCTAGAAAATTCCATGGATGAAGGAGCCTGGTAGGCTACAGTCCATGGGGTCACGGAGTCGGACACGACTGAACCACTCCACTGGATCTGGAGTGGATTTTTCACATGTGACTCTTTCATTCACTAGTAATTTTGGCCCAGAAAACATCTATCACCAAAGCATTAAATGTGTAGTGATGTTATTAGTATAATAATATATAATCTGTAAAATAATATGTAATATATTATATAATTTTATATATATATATAAAATAATATATAATCTTTCAGAGTCTGCCTTTGTATCCTTCAGCGTCTAATGTCTTCTTTCTCAGTTTGGAAACAGTAGGGTTCTTATCCCTTTGACATTATCTAGTCATCTCTCATGAAGGACCACATCAGTTACACTGGCCTCAGAAACACTGCTGCCTCAGGACATTTGCACTTCCTCTTCCTCTAAATATTTATGAGGATAGCACTCTCATTACCTTTAGGTATTTACTGAAAATTTGCCTTTTGGATTAATGCTTCCCATGACACCATGTTAAATATAAATATTTACAAGATAAAAATCTTTCATACAAACTCCATACTCTAATATATATTACCATGTAGCATAATACATATTTTATGTATTAATCATATTTATATCCCTATTCTTTCTCTAAAATGTAAACTTCCAAGAGTTGGGGTTTTGGCATCTTTACCGTCAATTTTCAGGACCTAGATGAGGACTGCCTGTATGTATGCCAAACGTCTGACTCTTTTGTGATCCTGTGGACCACGGCCTGCCAGGCTTCTCTGTCCATGGGGATTATCCAGGCAAGAATACTGGAGTGGGTTGCATGTCATCCTCCAGGAGAACAGGACTAGGTACACAGTAATTGTGTAATCTATTATTAAATACACATATTTAAATATATAATAAATTGAATGACACTATTTTTTAAGAAATAAAAATACAATAATATTTGAACTGGATAACCTAATCATTAAAAAAAGAAGAATTCTAAATGTGTCTGAATCCAAATAGACACTTAAAATATTTTTTCTGAGTAAAATATGAATGAATGAACAACTTAAAACCATAAAGAAATCTTTCTTCAAATGTTTTATGTGAGTTTGACTTTTTTTTAATGTCTTTCTCCTTGCTGTTAGCCTTCTATAAATATGTATTTAACTTAATATAGGCCAAGTAGTTTTTAATAGTTCTTGTTAAAAAGAGATCAGTAGCCAGACAAAGGCTATGTTCCAACTGAAGTCCTTTATCATAGCAGTACATGACATCTCTTAGGAAAGGAACTTAATATTAATTTGACCTTCAAAATAAATAGTTACTGTATTATAAAGTATGTCTTACAAAGGCTGTGAGATTTACTCACATTAAAGTACTCTGAAGAGATTCAATAAAGTGGCACAAATTTATAATCTCCTATTTTTAGTTATCTCATGTGGTTGAAACTGCTAATTACATGTTGCTAATTTTAATACAATTAATGCCTGATTAATTGACTTTCCTGGTGGCTCAGACGGTAAAGTGTCTGCCTGCAATGTGGGAGACCTGGGTTCAATCCCTGGGTCAGGAAGATCCTGTGGAGAAGGAAATGGCAACCCACTCCAGTACCCTTGCCTGGAAAATTCCATGAACTGACGAGCCTGATAGGCTACAGTCCATGGGGTCGCAAAGAGTCGGACACGACTGAGCGACTTCGCTTCACTCACTAATGCCTGATTAAGAGCCTTTGCTTCCTATGCTTCATAGCTAATTTATGGCATTGTAGCTAAATTATATTAGCTGTGATTTTTTTCTTTAATTTTTGTTCTTTGAAATTTACCAAAATTGTGCCAAAATGCTATAGATTGCAAATACATATGTAATATAATGCTCAGTGTCGTATGTCACCAAGAAAATTTAAATTCATATGGCACTACACACACATACTTCAAATCAGTTCAGTTCAATTCAGTCGTTCAGTTGTGTCCAACTCTTTGCGACCCCATGAATTGCAGCACTCCAGGCCTCCCTGTCCATCACCTTCTCCTGGAGTTTACTCAAACTCACGTCCATCGAGTTGGTGATGCCATCCAGCCATCTCATCCTCTGTTGTCCCCTTCTCCTCCTGCCCCCAGTTCCTCCCAGCATCAGAGTCTTTTCCAATGAGTCAACTCTTCCCATTATTGGTTAGGCATGTAATTAATGGAAAGTATTGTGACAGAAAGAAAAGCATAACAATATTATAACAATATTATCTAAAACTCCTTTTTCCTTTTGAAAAGTTACAAACCTCACAACCATAGCATAAGTCCTAGGCATGAAACTTAACAAATTGGGTGAAAGTGAAAGTCGCTCAGCTGTGTCCCACTCTTTGCAACCCAATGGACTATACAGTCCATGAACTTCTCCAGGCCAGAATATTGGAGTGGGTAGTGAGAGAGTCAGTCCCTAGGCAGGTTGATAAAAAGTCTGGGGCTTTCAAGGAGGAGATAGGGTTCTTGAATTCTCAAGGAAAAGGAGAAGACAAACTCTTTTTCTACATTGCTTTGTCTTAGTCAATCGACAATGTATCCTGCTTGAGGACAGTTTCTCCTTCCTGAACACCTTCTGGTTAATCCTGTTTTCTTAAAATGTATATTATGGGAGTGGGTCTAGTAAAATCTATCTATTGTTAGTTCTAATCTTGTTATCTTAAAATGTAAATTGTGGGAATGGGTCTAGTAAGATCTTTACAACCTTGAGACATTCTTTTGATTTACTGTAGTAACTAATAGAAAATAGTATATAACTCCCTTGCTTAGACTAGAGACTGGGACACTCTCCGCCACCCTTCTAATGTCTGTGTCAGAAGCTTTCTGTCCCTTTTTTATTTTAATAAAACTCTGCTGCACAAAAGCTCTTGAGTAATCAAACCTGGTCCTGGTCCCCAAGCTAAATCTTTAGAGATCAAGAATCACTCACCATAAACTATCAGTAGATTTTCCCTTCTCCAGGGGATCTTCTCAACCCAGGGACTGAACCCAAGTCTTCTGATTGCAGGTGGATTCTTTACCAGCTAAGCCACCAGGGAAACCCAAGAATACTGGAGTGGTTAGCCTATCTCTTCTCCAGCAGATCTTTTGGACCTAGGAATACAACTGGGTTCTCCTGTATTGCAGGTGGATTCTTTAGCAGCCAAGCTATCAGGGAACCCTTGTGGGTTATACTCTTTTGTAAATTTAATACTTTTAAATTGTAAAACTGATTATAACAATTTTTTTCTTTTTTTTTGTGGATGACTTACTGTAATTTTATTTATTTATTCTCTCTTTTTTTCTTTTTTTAATTTTATTTTATTTTTAAACTTTACAATATTGTATTAGTTTTGCCAAACATCAAAATGAATCCGCCACAGGTATACCCATGCTCCCCATCCTGAACCCTCCTCCCTCCTCCCTCCCCATACCCTCCCTCTGGGTCGTCCCAGTGCACCAGCCCCAAGCATCCAGTATTGTGCATCGAACCTGGACTGGCAACTCGTTTCATACATGATATTATAACAATTTTTAAAAATTGCATAGGAGAACAATTTAAAATCTTCCACATGCCCATATGCCATCTTTTGTGGCAATTCATATGTAACATTTAAAGTTCTACATATTTTCTTAGAAAGCAAAATATTCATGTATAGGAACTGCAAGCTACATATTTAATTCATTGCAGATCAATAAGAATGTATGAAGTAAAATTTAATACCATTAGCGATTTTAAGTTCTTTAGTGTGTATGCTTAAAACATACCAAATATTTCATAGAACTGTTGCAAAGTCTGGATCCACTTTTTGTCATATAAATAAGCACTTTTTTAACCAGAGGTATAACCCACAGAAAATAATGACATAAATAAAACATTGCATAATAGGTCAACCTCATGAAGAGTGTCCTATACATATGAAATAACAGAATCATGGAATATATATATATGAATCATAATTAGTGAGATAATTGATAATGGCAATTTTAATATGTTAAAGCATCCTGATTGCATTCTTACTGAAATTAGATATGTGGTTAACAATGTCAGAAATAAGTTAATTTTTTAACCATTAAAAATTAACTTCAATCCTAATTATGCCTAACAAATCATACTCAATTTCATTTGAGAAAATTGTATTCTGATAGAAATAAACTGAGAATGAAACATCTAAAATATAATTATTTTATTTCCTCATCTTTGATTTTTCCTCTATATTTTAATAGGTGTACTTACATGGCTAGTGTACTTACATGGGATCCGCTAACACTAATTAGACTGATTGAAGATGTTATCTGATTCTCTTTCATGTGAATGGCTCAAAACTGCCTCTTATTTATTAGACCTATTACTTTGCAGTCATTTTAAAATTAACTTTAGAATTTTTCATCTAGATAACAGCATTGTTACAGCACTAAATTTCCCATGGACAAAGTTTAAAACACATTTATTAGCCAAAGTTCACCTTCCCCACTGAATGTATAAAAGCTCTTAGAGTTTGCTCAATTTATTATTAAGAGTTCTATAAAAGAGCTGTAATAATACAGACTTTTTAGATTCATTTTGTTCAAAAAGAGAATTACTTTGTCGCTCTCTGTTTGTTTCTATCTGTAATTATACTCTGAGTTAAAGAGCTTGCATTATACATGAACCTTGCCATGAATACTATCAGGAACATGGTTAGTCAGTCTCAGAATTAGTGTGGATTCACAGAAGGTCTTCATTCAGATCTGAGATATACTTTTAATAATTCTCTGAGAAAATGAATATAGTAAATAAGTTTTACAATTTAATTTCTATGCATATAATCATAGATATTAAGAAAAGAAACTGTTGAAAATGCTGTCTGCCTCAAAATATCTGGCAAAATCTGTTTCTACAGGAAATATTTCCAATTGCTACATTACATTATTTTCAGGTTGTCTGGTAATTATTTGGTTATGACACAATTCCATTCTAATTTGTTCTGCATTGGCTCTGTTCTGCAAAAAGTGTGATTATTATTTTTCATGCAAAAGAGGAGGCAGATGGTATGTCTTTCATCCTTGTGGATGGAAGACCAGTGAAAACTGCACTTTTCAGGTTTCTCTACTTGCAGGCATCACAAAGAAACTCTTGTAAGGTCTTTCTCATGTCTTCTTGACTCAAGAGATTTCCTCAGTTTTGATCACTAAAATTATACAAGGTTAAATAAATTACATGTCATTTACTTAGTAAATGCAGTTCTTTCTTGAAATACAAACACCCTTAAAAAAACCATAACCATTCTGAAAAAGAGTAACAATGCAAAAGAAAGTGATTATTACCATTGTGTATAACACAAAGGAAGAAGCACGTATATAGTAAAAAAAAAAAAAATCTCAGGTATAAATGATCACATACAATAAATGGGATAAAATATGTCATGGTACAGTAAAATACAATGCTGAAGAATGTTTTCTTTCTTTATAAGTTAGTCTTTGGCTGAAACCAAAAAGAAAGCCAATCTATATAAATTAAGCATAAGCAGAATTGATTGATGAATGAGATGAATACTTGCAAAATGTCCAGGAACTAAGTGATGTGTAGAATACCACAATCTTGATTCCAGCTTGGGCTTTATCCCTCCTGGCATTTCCCATGATGTACTCTGCATAAAAGTTAAACAAGCAGGGTGACAATATACAGCCTTGACATACTCCTTTCCCAATTTGGAACCAGTCTGTTGTTCCAAGCCCAGTTCTAACTGTTGCTTCCTGACCTGCATACAGATTTCTCAAGAGGCAGGTCAGGTAGTCTGGTATTCCCAACTCTTGAATATTTTTCCACAGTTTTTTGTGATCCACACAGTCAAAGCCTTTGGCATACTCAACAAACCAGAAGTAGATTTTTTTTTTTTTTTTCCTGGAATTCTCTTGCTGTTTTGATGATCCAGCGGATATTGGCAATTTGATCTCTGGTTCCTCTGCCTTTTCTAAATACAGCTTGAACATCTGGAAGTTCATGGTTCATGTATTGTTGAAGCCTAGCTTGGAGGATTTTGAGCATTATTTTACTAGCATGTGAGATGAGTGCAATTGTGCAGTAGTTTGAGCATTCTTTGGCATTGCCTTTCTTTGGAATTGGAATGAAAACTGACTTTTCCAGTACTGTGGCCACTTCTGAGTTTTCCAAATTTGCTAGCATATTGAGTGTAGCGCTTTCACAAGATCATCTTTAAGGATATGAAATAGTTCAACTGGAATTCCATCATCTCCACTAGCTTTGTTTGCAGTGATGCTTCCTAAGGCCCACTTGACTTCTTATTCCGGGATGTCTGGCTCTAGATGAGTGATCACATAGTTGTGGTTATCTGTGTCATGAAGATCTTTTTTGTATAGTTCTGTATATTCTTGCCACCTCTTCTTAATATCTTCTGCTTCTGCTAGGTACATACCATTTCTGTCCTTTATTGTGAGCATCTTTGCATCAAATGTTCCCTTGGTATCTCTAATTTTCTTGAAGAGATCTCTGATAGTTCCCATTTCATTATGTTCCTCTATTTCTTTGCATTGATCACTGAGGAAGGCTTTCTTATCTCTCCTTGCTATTTTTTGGAACTCTGCATTCAAATGGGTATATCTTTCACTTCCTCCTTTGCCTTTCCCTTCTTTTATTTTCTCAGCTATTTGTAAGGCCTCCTCAGACAGCCATTTTGTCTTTTTGTGTTTCTTTTTCTTGGGGATGTTCTTGATCCCTATCTCATGTACAGTGTCATGGACTTCTGTCCATAGTTCTTCAAGCTCTCTGTCTATCAGATCTAACCCCTTGAATATATTTTTTTCCTTTCACTGTATTATCATATAGAATTGATTTAGGTCATACCTGAATGGTCTAGTAGTTTTCCCCTACTTTCTTCAATTTAAGTCTGAGTTTGGCAATAAGGAGTTCATGATCTGAGCCACAGTCAGCTCCTGGTGTGTTTTTGCTGACTGTATACAGCTTCTCCATCTTTGGCTGCAAAGAATATAATCAATCTGATTTCAGTGCCGACCATCTGGTGATGTCCATGTGTAGAGTCTTCTCTTTTTTTCTTGGAAGAGGGTGTTTTCTATGACCAGTGAATTCTCTTGGCAAAATTCTATGAGCCTTTGACATGCTTCATTTTGTACTCCAAGGCCAAATATGCCTGTTACTCCAGATATTTCTTGACTTCTTACTTTTGCATTCCAGTCCCCTATAAAGAAAAAGACATATTTTGGGGGTATTAGTTCTAGGAGGTCTTGTAGGTCTTCATAGAACCATTCAACTTCAACTTCTTCAGCCTTACTTTTCAGGGCATAGATTGAATTACTGTAATATTGAATGGTTTGCCTTGGAAATGAAAAGAGGTCATTCTGTTGTTTTTGAGACTGCATCCTGGTACTGCATTTCAGACTCTTGTTGATTATGATGGCTACTTCATTTCTTCTAATGGATTCTTGCCCACAGTAGTAGATATAATTGTCATCTGAGTTAAATTCACCCATTCCAGTCCATTTCAGTTCACTAATTCCTAAAAAGTCAATGTTCACTCTTGCCATGTCCTGTTTGATCACTTCCAATTTGTGGCAGTTTCATAGACTTAACATACCAGGTTCCTCTGCAATTTTGCTCTTTATAGCATCAGATTTTACTTCCATCACCAGTCACATCTACAACTGGGTGTTGTTTTTGCTTTGGCTCTGTCTCTTCATTATTTCTGAAATTATTTCTCCACTTATCTCCAGTAGCACATTGGGCACCTAGAAACCTGGGGAGTTCATCTTTCAGTGTCTTATCTTTTTTGCCTTTTCATATTGTTCATGGAGTTCTCAAGGCAAAATACTGAAGTGATTTGCCATTCCCTTCTTCATTGAACCACGTTTCGTCAGAACTCTCCAACATGACCCATCCATCTTGGGTGGCCTTACATGGCATGGTTCATAGTTTCCATGAGTTAGACAAGGCTGTGGTTCATGTGATCAGATTGGTTAATTTTCTGTGATTGTGGTTTTCATTCTGTCTGCTCTCTGATTGACAAGAATAAGAGACTCAGGGAAGCTTCCTGATGGGAGAGACTGACTGAGGTAGAAACTGGGTCTTGTTCTAATGGGGGGAGCCATGGTCAGTAAATATTTAATCCAATTTTCTGTGGAATCCTGGGGCTGTGTTCCCTCCCTGTTATTTGACCTGAGGCCAAACTTTGGTGGAGGTAATGAAGATAATGGGTACCTTCTTCAAAAGGTCCCATGCATGCTCTGCTGCACTCAGTGCCCCTGACCCTGCTGCAGGCCACCGATGACCCATGCCTCCACCAGAGACTCCTGGACACTCATGGGCAATCTGGTCAGTCTCTTGTGGGGTCACTTCTCCTTTCTTCTGGGTCCTGGTGAACACAAGGTTTTGTTGTGCCCTTGAAGAGCTTGTGTCCCCAGTCCTGTGTAAGTTTTGGTGACTCTAATAGGAAAAGGAGTACATCAAGGCTGTATATTGTCACCCTGCTTATTTAACTTTTATGCAGAGTACATCATGAGAAATGCTGGTCTGGAAGAAGCACAAACTGGAATCAAGATTGCCAAGAGAAATATCAATAACCTAAGATATGCAGATGACACCACCTTTATGGCAGAAAGTGAAGTGAAGTGAATTCGTTCAGTTGTGTCCAACTCTTTGGGACCCCATGGACTGTAGCCCACCAGGCTCCTCCATCCATGGGATTCTCTAGGCAAGAATACTGGAGTGGGTTGCCATTTCCTAGAGGAACAGAAAAGCCTATTGATGAAAGTGAAAGAGGAGAATGAAAAAGTTGATTTAAAGCTCAACATTCAGAAATCTAAGGTCATGGCATCTGGTCCCATCAATTCATGGGAAATAGAAGGGGAAAGAGTGGAAACAGTGGCAGACTTTATTTTGGGGGCTCCAAAATCACTGCAAATGGTGATTGCAGCCATGAAATTAAAAGACACTTACTCCTTGGAAGGAAAGTTATGACCAACCTAGATAGCATATTCAAAAGCAGAGACATTACTTTGCCAACAAAGGTCCATCTAGTCAATGCTATTGTTTTTCCAGTGGGCATGTATGGATGTGAGAGTTGGACTGTGAAGAAAGCTGAGGACCAAAGAATTGATGCTTTTGAACTGTGGTGCTGGAGAAGACTCTTGAGAGTTCCTTGGACTGCAAGAAGATCTAACCAGTCCATTCTGAAGGAGATCAGCCCTGGGATTTCTTTGGAAGGAATGATGCTAAAGCTGAAACTCCAGTACTTTGGCCACCTCATGCGAAGAGTTGACTCATTGGAAAAGACTCTGATACTAGGAGGGATTGGGGGCAGGAGAAGGGGACGACAGAGGATGAGATGGTTGGATGGCATCACCATCTCGATGGACATGAATTTGGGTAAACTCTGGGAGTTGCTGATGGACAGGGAGGCTTGGCGTGCTGCGATTCATGAGGTCACAAAGAGTCGGACACGACTGAGCGACTGAACTGATGGTGGGATTAATAGTGACCTCTTCCAAGAGAGCTTATACCACACCCAGATCTGCTGCACCCAGAGCCCCTACTCCTGAAGCAGGCCACTGCTGACTGCGACCTCCACAGAAGACACTCAGATACAGTTCTGGCTCAGTCTCTGTGAGGGCTCTGGGTCCTGATGAGCATAATGTTTGTTTGAGCCCTCCGAGGGTTTCTGGTGGGTATGGAGTTAGATCCTAAACACAATTTTGCCCCCGCTACCATCTTGCTGGGGCTTCTCCTTTGCCCTTGGAGATGGGGTATCTTTTTTGGTGGGATCCAACATTCTCCTTTGGATAGTTTTTCAGCAGTGAGTAGCAATTTTGGAGTCCTCACAGAAAAAGATGAACACAGGTCCTTCTACTCTGCCATCTTATTGTAGCAACAAGACATTGCATGACTCAGACAGTAAAGAATCTGCCTGCAATGTAGGAGACCTGGGATATTTCTCTGGGTCTGGAAGATCCCTTGGAGAAGGGAATGGCTACCCACTCCAGTATTCTTCCCTAGAGAATTCCATGGACAGAGGATCCTGGTGGGCTATAGTCCATGGGATCACAAAGAGTCTGAATCTACTGAGCGACTAATAGTTTCACTGTCACTTTATACTATAATATAGGCCTATATATCCCTGGTGGCTAACGATGGTAAAGAGTCTGCCTGAAGTGCAGGAGACCTAGGTTCTATCCCTGGGTCAGGAAGATCCCCTGCAGAAGGAAATGGCTACCCACTCCAGTATTCTTGCCTGGAAAATCCCATGGACTGAGGAGCCTGGCAGGCTACAGTCCATGGGGTCAAAGAGTCCAACACAACTGAGCAACTTCACTTATATATGTGATACTATAATATGGAGCTTCCCTGGTGGTGCTAGTGGTAAAGAAACCACCTGCCAATGCAGTAGAAAAAGTAAGAAATGGCAACCTGTTGCTTTAGTAATCTTGCCTAGAGAATTGTGTCAACAGAAGAGCCTGGCAGTCAACAGTCCCTGTGGCTGCAAAGATTTGGACATGACTAAGAGCCTGAGTACAGGCACTATACTATATATAATGTATAAATACTATATGTAATGAACTATATGTTATAATGAAATATTTATAGAATATTTTATTCTTATAAAATTTTATATTTTAATATAGTTTTTTTTTCTGTTAATATATGGTGTTCCATTTTCATGATCAGAATGTTTTCAAATGGTACTTCAGTTCAGTTCAGTTCTGTTCAGTCGCTCAGTCATGTCTGATTCTGCGACTCCATGAATCGCAGCACTCCAGGCCTCCCTGTCCGTCACCAACTCCTGGAGTTCATCCAAACTCACGTCCATAGAGTCAGTGATGCCATCCAGCCATCTCATCCTTTATCGTCCCCTTTTCCTTCTGCCCCCAGTCCCTCCCAGCATCAGAGTGTTTTCCAATGAGTCAACACTTCCCATGAGGTGGCCAAAGTACTGGAGTTTCAGCTTTAGCATCACTCCTTCCAAAGAAATCCCAGGGCTGATCTCCTTCAGAATGGACTGGTTAGATCTTCTTGCAGTCCAAGGAACTCTCAAGAGTCTTCTCTAACACCACAGTTCAAAAGCATCAATTCTTTGGTGCTCAGCTTTCTTCACAGTCCAACTCTCACATACATACATGGCCACTGGAAAAACCATAGCCTTGACTAGATGGACCTTTGTTGGCAAAGTAATGTCTCTGTTTTTGAATATGCTATCTAGGTTGGTAATAACTTTCCTTCCAAGGAGTAAGCGTCTTTTAATTTCCTGGCTGCAGTCACCATCTGCAGTGATTTTGGAGCCCCCAAAAAAGTAAAGTCTGACACTGTTTCCAGTGCTTCCCCATCTATTTCCCATGAAGTTATGGGACCAGATATGGTCTTTTTGTATTCTGAGACTAAATGATTTCTGAATGATTCCTCAGATCTTGTATAGCAGCTCTTATTTTAAACTTTAGCTGATTTACTGTTAACCTGAACAGAATAAACATCCTCAGGAACTCCATGGAGGGGAAAATACATCATCATCAAAATTTACCTGGATTTACAAAGTAGTTTAACATATCTATATATAATCTATATTAAAGTCAATATAATCCTATTGCAGAAGCACCATAATTTAGTAGACAAAATAGATTTTATCCTTTTTATAATGAAATGAAGTATATATCAATAAAAATGTATAAAATAAATTGTACACATCATGTAGTCATTATAAAGCAAATATGTTTCAGTCTTGTAACTAAAGGCAAAATAATATTGCCAGAATCCTGAAGGGCTGACATATGCTTCTTTCTAATCACAGTTCCCTGCTCTGTAAAGTTGAACACTGTCCTAATTTTTCTGGTGAACATTTCCTTGCTTCTGTTTTTTATGTTTGTGTCAGACTTTGTATATCATAGACTCAGAATTAAGTATAGGGTGACTTTAAAGTAAGAGCTTAAATAAATGTAACTAAAATTAATATAGTGAAATAAAATGCTAAAAGAAACAACACAGTTCTGAAACTCATTGCAAAAAATAATTTAAAGTTCAAAGTTCTAATTGGAGTTTCAAAGAAAATTCCTCATCATCAAGGTAAAAACCAAGCCAAAGACTACAGCTTTTGTTGTTTTTCACTCTCTATTATTAAGGGTTGAGTGGGAACATTTATTTTTCTTGTTTCCTTGATTTTGAATGTTTTGTGCTAAATTTTAAACAAAGTGCTAAGAGAAGAGTTAATCTAATATTTTAAGCAGTAGTCCATTCAAAACAACAACTATTCATGGGTCTGGAAATGAAAATGGACAGTTATCTGAGAAAAGTAAATAGGAGACTAGAGCTCAAAGTTTACACTCTACATGCTCAAATGTTGTTTACGTTAAATTTGTAGTAGTAAAAATGTACTCTCTATTTCACATCTTTATGTGACCTCTGCACAGGTTGTGTAATTCAATGGGTTTCATTATGTGCTCATTAAAGCACTGTCTGGTAAGCACTCATCTTTGACATGACCTCTCAAGTCAGAGAAGATTTAGCCAGGTTCCATTTCTGCCTCCCTCACTATTGCATAGATTGATTCATGGATTGAAATTTGTTCTTTGAAATCTCTGTTTGGTCTCTGACATGCTTAACTTTCCCATTCCTTGTCCTCATATCGAGAGGGAAGTTCTTGCTTCTTGTTTAATTCCAAGGTGCTGTGATAAACTCAGATTTATGACTTTAATCTGCTTGCAAGAAACTGTGAGATCACATTTCAACCATGTTGAAAAATTGAATTAATAAAGTATTTGTTTGTATAGCCCTTTGGCCTCATGATTTGATAGACCTTTAAAAGTGTTACTTGAAAGGATATGTAAGCTTTAGATAATCTTTCCAGAAAGAATTATACAGTGATTAAAATTCAGCAATATATGCTTGCAACACTGCTGGTTTTCTTCTTTCTCCTCCTTGAAGGGCAAAATAGAAAGCCATGAAGCCAAACAAAAGGAAATAAACACCATGAAAAGTGAAAGTGTCAGTCACTCAGTAGTTTGAGACTCTTTGCAACCCCATGGAGTGTATGTACCATGAGGTTCCTCTGTCCGTGGAATTCTCTAGGGAAGAACATCAGAGTGGGCAGCCATTGCCTTCTCCAGGGGATCTTTCCAACCCAGGGACTGAACCTGGATCTCCTACATTGCAGGCAGATTCTTTACCATTTGAGTGACCAGGGAAGGTGGATAAATACCATAGCAGATAATATTTTAAAAACAACACCTTTGATCCAGCAAATAGAAATGCAAACTTCTCTTTAAAATTTATAATATGGTTTTGTTAAATTGTTCCCCATGTTAACCTGACTCTCAGGAAGCTTTGTATTAACATTGTATCTTTTTAGACTGATCTAGCCTCTACACTTTGACTATGTACCTTACATTTATGCATCAAAATTAAGATTAAGCATTCTTTCTACCCAAAAGAAATTGACTTCCCTGACCACTTCAGGTTAAGTTGAATTAGATATTATTTTTAATCAGACTCTTATTTAGTACTTGCCAGAGTTCAGTTGGGATTTAGAGCTTAATATTGGACAAAAGTTCATATGGGCTTCCCACGTGGTGCAGTGGTAAAGAATCCGCCTGCCAATGTAGTAGATGCCATTTGGATTCCTAGGTCAGGAAGATCCCTGGAGGAGGAAGTGGCAACCTGCTTCAGTACTCTTGCCTGGAGAGTTTCATAGACAGAGAAGCCTGATGGGCTATAGTCCATGAGGTTGCAAAGAGCTGGACATGACTGAGCAACTGAGTATGCATGCAGAGTTCATATATGTAGTTGAGCAGCCAGCCAATAAGTTCAACTTTATCTATGCCCTTTACAAATAGTGTGGACCTAGAGATTTTCATACTGAGTAAAGTAAATCAGACAGAGAAGGAGAAATATATGACATCCTTTATGTATGAAATCTAAAAAGAAATGATACAAGTAATCTTATTTACAAAACATAAACAGATTCATAGACTTGAGAACAAACTTATGGTTGTCAGGGGGCAAAGATGGGGTGAGAGAATAGAGGAGTTTTGGATGGATAGGTACACACTGCTATATTTAAAATGAATAACCAACATGATCCTACTGTATAGCACAGGGAACTCTGCTCAATGTTATGTGGCAGCCTGCATAGGCGGGGACTTCGGGGGAGAATGAATACACATATATGTATGGCTGAGTTCAGTGTTGTCCACCTGAAACTATTACACCATAGTTAATCAGCTATATTCCAATATAAAATTTAAAACATTTTTAAAAAGTAAAAAAAATTTAAATAGTAACATCTGGTCATTTCCCAGGCTTGTGGGTGCACAACATTAGTACATTTGCTTTTAGAAGAATTGACACAGTAAAGGATTATGCGTGCCCTGCATGTGACCGCCAGTATGTTGGAGAGAAAGTTCTGGAATAGTGGGTACCCAGAGAAAGGTTTAGAAGAGAGATGCTGGAAGGACACACCTCATTGCCCTGATGGTCTCCTAGCCATGCACGTTGGTATTGCTGGAGAAGAGTTAGCAATCTTGCCTGGGTTCAAGCTTATCTTGCCTGGGTCTAAAGACCTTGGGTCTATGTCATGCAATTCCCCCCGCCCCCACCCCGCTGGAAGTGGAGCCTGTGTCTTATCTCTATGTCCCCAGTGTTATTCGGTACCCAACAAATTTGTTTTGTGTTAGTTAGTATCATTAAATGAGGAAGTTAAAAGGCAAAGATATAATGTAACTGCTATTAAGGTTATACAGCTGTTGCTGCTGCTGCTGAGTCGCTTTAGTCGTGTCGAACTCTGTGCGACCCCATAGACGGCAGCCCACCAGGCTTCTCCGTCCCTGGGATTCTCCAGGCAAGAACACTGGGGTGGGTTGCCATTTCCTCCTCCGAGGTTATATAGCTAGTGAACGTCAAAAGCAGAGTTCAAATTTCGGCTTTAAAATCAAAGTCTTCTGTGTCCAAAGTCCTCCATTATTGTTCCATAGTGAAAGTCGTGTCTGACTCTTTGCAACCCCATGGATTATCCAGCCCATGGAATTCTCCAGGCCAGAATACTGGAGTAGGTAGCTGTTTCCTTCTCCATGGGATCGAACCAGGGTCTCCTGAATTGCAAGCAGATTCTTTATCAGCCGAGCTACCAGGGAAGCCCAAGAATACTGATTCCTTTATAGACAAGTATATAAAAGGAGAGCCATAAGAAATGTTAAGACACCAGAGGCCATTTATGTTATAGGACATTAACTGAAGGAAAGATTAAAGTAACGTGATAATGACACACTTTTATCAGAAAGTATGATTAGGACAGAATTTTTCAAGTCAGAACATGATTTATTTAGTTAAGAATGTAGAAAGAATTCTAAAAGCAAGCAAACAAACAATAAAAACCAGCTTATTTTGTTTACCTCATTCATCTGTAACAACAAAAAAAATATTTTTAAAGTAAATTTCTTCCCAAAAGAAAAGGAGTAAATGTTTACTTGAGATAATAAAAATGTCATGAGTTTTGCTCAATTAAATTGTATCTCTACAACTTTCTCAATAAGGAAACAAAAGTAAATTGAAATGTTTATAAATTACTTTTAGAGACAAAATCTCAGCTGAACATATTCAAACAATACATTTAAAATACATTTCTCTCTCCCCAAACCAAGGTTCAGTCTAGCAAAATAAATCTTCTTTAGATCTCATCCTCATATTAAAGACAGTGTTTGCAATGGATATCATACATATGCCTCAGGGTTAAAAATATTTCTTCTTCCTTTTTTTCTCTCTCTTTCTTGTTTAGCTGGACAAAAGCCACAAGTAAATTATGGTGCCAACTACAGAATAACTTTTCTTTAGATTATTGTGGGAAAAAATATTTCAGTAGAGACAAGGGATCTGCTGAAGAGTTTAACAGACCAGCATTTAGTGGGATAAAGGAAGGATGATTCTTCTCCCCTGTGATAAGGTTGTATTTGTCCCAGTTTATAACAGCAAGGGAGGGAAAAATGTCCTAATGTGCAAATAAACTATCCAGGTGCAGTGTGTGCATGCAAAAAGATAAGCTGAGTAGTCACTGAGTAATTACAGTAATTCAGGACATGTAAACATATCCTGTGGACCAAAGAAACATAAATAGGTATAATAGAAATGATACAATTAAGAAAATATGCCTTTAGGTTAAATAGCAGTACACATTTCAAAGGACTTAGTTGCTCTCAGAACAAAATCAAGGATAATGTGCTCATTTGAAAACAATTTTTAAACCATATTTCAAAGTCAAGGGTAAGCTAAAGCCAAGTTAGGTGCAACTGATTATCTAAAATGGAAAAAATATATAATGTTTCATTCTATATATTTTTTTATGAACAAATAAAAACTTAGGCAATTGTTGCCTATTTCTTAAATTTCTTTCAGAGACAGCAATGAACTCTTCAAGTATCCTTGATGAGAATAAATTTCAGAAACAACGTAGTAAAGTAGAAGAGCATCTCATTTTCTGGAGCACTACACTATACTGGCCGGCAATTAGTAAGTTACTTCTGCAATGTTAACGTTAAGGTGGTAGGCTAAATGGCCAATTAAATCTTTTGCTTTCTAAAAGTCTTTGGTTCTAATTCCTAAGGGTATGGTCAATTAGTACAAAACATTCGATTTTTTAAAATTTATAATTTAAACAAACCATATATTCTAAGTGGATTCCCGAGAAATATTTCTATTTAGTATTTTAATAACATCTTATGTGCTATATATATATATATATTTTTTCAAATTAGAGCCTTGAGACAACCAACATTTCTATTTCTCCCATGAACAAAATGATAGATAATATTCCTCATAGAACACTCTAATATAGGGTCTTGCAAATGCCCACAAAATGCAAAAGTCAGACCTTCTCACTTATTGGGAAAGCTAATTTAGAAAGAAACACCAGCATGTTGTCAGGATCCCTTTTGCTCCATCACATTAGGTGATACTATGCAGTGATATAGCAAGGCAGGACCTCTGAATCAAGGAGAAAGATTGTGACCATAAGTCTGTGTGATATTTCAGCTGAATTCTTAACAAAGCAGTAGTTTCTTCTGCTGAGATTCAGTTCAGTTCAGTTCAGTCGCTCAGTCATGTCCAACCCTTTGCAACTCCATTAATCACAGCACGCCAGACCTCCCTGTCCATCACCAACTCCTGGAGTTCACCCAGACTGCTGAGATTAGTGTCTGGGTTATAACACCACTATGATGTTGTCAAAGCTACACAATAACCTTCTTTTTCTAGGTTGATGTCTGTGTTTGGGAAAGCATCAGCTCCACTCTTGGAATAATCAATGCATTGATGCCTAATCCTGGTTGTAACCTGGAATTGCCTGTTGGGGTCAATTTCTGTGAATCCTTGCAGGGTGACTCATTTGATGGGAGTTCAGTCTGCAGAGTTTCAGTCTTGAATAAGCAGAACTTTATCCTTATAGAGTCATCACCATCAACAGGATTTATTTGTATGTTGCAAATTTCTGTATGTCTACTAGCGATTCTAGGAAAGTGCAAAAAAAAAAAAATCAAGTAGATGGTCATTTTCTTCAAGGAACACCCTTATTGAATAAAAAAAGAAGTACACAGGAAACAGCATTGACAATCAGAACATTTTAGGGAATGAACAACAGAAAAAGAAAATGTGAACATTTTAAAATTAATGTATAGGGGTTAGAGGGCTTCCCTGGTGGCTCAGAGGGAAAAGCGTCTGCCTGCAATGCAGGAGACCTAGGTTCGATCCCTGGGTCAGGAAGATCCCCTGGAGAAGGGAATGGCAACCCACTCCAGTACTCTTGCCTGGAAAATCCCACGGATGGAGAAGCCTGGCTAGAGTCCAGGGGGCACAAAGAGGCGGACACGACTGACCGACTTCACTTTCACTTTTGCTCTCATAAGGGTTTGAAGGATCTGCAAATTGATTAACATTAATTAATGTAATGTCTTTCCTCCAAAGGAAGAGTACAAGCAGTACTGTGCTAGAATCAGCTCATGTTGGCTCATGGGAACTGACAGTTAAATTATCAGATAGCTTATAATCAGCTATCATGGTTGTATTTGCATCATGGGAATCAACAAATCCTAAAAGTCAGGGTTTCCCCTCATCTCCCAGAGAACTAATTATTAAACATTTAACAACACATTCCTGAGTACAAACCAAAGAGGGGATTTCTTGAAATTGATGCTGGAATTCATCAGTTCCTTTTTAATTCCCAATCTTTATTTCAGCAAATGGGAAGTTTATGAAATTATTTATGCAAATTTAGTAGATTAAGGAATAATTAGGACTCACATCAATAAGTCTATAATATTCTTTGATTAAAATTTATACATATCCCAAACTGTAAAATGAGCTGTGATGCTTGCATGGAATGCAAAAACCCTACTCACAGCACACTTGGTTAAAATAATCATGATTTTTAATAGAAATAAATACTGATCATCATCACACCAGATGCAGTTTTGATGTCTTTTGTATAGTAATAGTATGTCATGTGTTTTTCAGCCAAAACAGGAGTATTAAGAAATTTGTAACTGATCAGATATAGAACATACAGCTTAATTTTAAACTGATTTTTTAGACTTTCTTTCAGGTTCTCTCACATTGCCGGTCTACATGTGAGGGGTTGATACAAACTGTGAAATTTCATATCTATCATAGAACTTTATTTTACAATTCCGCCAGACAAACCAGATTGAGATGAGAGCCTACCTTCTGATGGTGTTGCTGCCAACCTTGCCAAGTGGTACATCCACTAACTCAGTAGAGAGACTGACAGCTAAGTCTACAGATCTCAGATTTGTCAGAATTTTTATAGCCTTGGGTAAGCAGGGCAGAGTTTGAGGTAGGCAGAAACTAACAAGTTTTGCCTAACCTCTTGTACTTCAGTCTTCTCAGACATGCAAAATGGAATCATATTTTGATTGACCATGATTTACTCAAAGGAACTTTTAGAATTTTGGCTCTTTTTAAAAAATTTTCCAAGGTCACTTTGAAATATTTATAAAGTACTGATGATTATGTCTGTCTAATATTCTAAAGACCATACTTCAAGCTATCAATTATAATCTGGGTACTTAGTATAGAAAATATTCTGGTTCACATGTCACTTATGATAAAACAAGAGGAAAGAATTTGTGTTTAAAATCCACTAACAGTTTTGTGATATGTTACTGATGAAGATCTGGAAGATAAAGTGAATGATAAACAGAAATTATAAGCATATTCACTGTAAGATAAGATTTGGGTGGACATTATTTGGGGCTTCCCAGGTAACTCAGTGGTAAAGGATACACCTTCCAATGCAGGAGATGAAGCTTTCATCTCTGGGATGGGAAGATCCCCTGGAGAAGGAAATGCAACCCATTCCAGTCTTCTTGCCTGGGAAATACCATGGAGAGAGGAGCCTAGCAGGCTGCAGTCCATGGGGTTGCAAAGAGTTGGGCAGGACTGAGAAGGCAGACATAATTCAGGCCTATTTCTTCACACCACCTAATATTAATTACTCCATTAAAATAATTTTTGTTATAATTTCACCATAACAGGCAATGTATAGGAAACAGTATTCCTACAGACAGCACCACCCTTATGGCAGAAAGTGAAGAGGAACTAAAAAGCCTCTTGATGAAAGTGAAAGAGGAGAGTGAAAAAGTTGGCTTAAAGCTCAACATTCAGAAAACGAAGATCATGGCATCTGATCCATCACTTCATGGGAAATAGATGGGGAAACAGTGTCAGACTTTATTTTGGGGGACTCCAAAATCACTGCAGATGGTGATTGCAGCCATGAAATTAAAAGATGCTTACCCTTGGAAGGAAAGTTATGACCAACCTAGATAGCATATTAAAAAGCAGAGCTATCACTTTGTCAACAAAGGTCCATCTAGTGAAGGCTATGGATTTTCCAGTGGTCATGTATGGATTTCAGAATTGGACTGTGAAGAAAGCAGAGAGCTGAAGAATTGATGCTTTTGAACTGTGGTGTTGGAGAAGACTCTTGAGAGTCCCTTGGACTGCAAGGAGGTCCAACCAGTCCATCCTAAAGATCAGTCCTGGGTGTTCATTGGAAGGACTGATGCTAAAGCTGAAACTCCTATACTTTGGCCACCTCATGGGAAGAGTTGACTCATTGGAAAAGACTCTGATGCTGGGAGGGAATGGGGGCAGGAGGAGAAGGTGATGGCAGAGGATGAGATGGCTGGATGGCATCACCGACTCGATGGACATGAGTTTGAGTGAACTCCGGGAGCTGGTGATGGACAGGGAGGCCTGGCGTGCTGCGATTCATGGGGTCTCAAAGAGTCAGACATGACTGAGTGACTGAACTGAACTGAACTGAACTGATTCCTACAGATCCACAAAGATTCTGATTTTTCTTCAATTTCAAGATGAAACTCTTAATTCCCCTTCAGTTTCTTTATTCCTTTTAGAATCAGCTGTAGTCAATATTTATAGAACAATAAATTATGAACTCTGTGCTCTGTTAAGTCACAGAGGTTTATGCACTGGATTATCATAAGTCTGGGTTTTCTGTGACAGTCCAGTAGATGCTTGACTTCTTGTCATGGTGATAAATAGCCCCTTTTCACTCTCACTCCATTTTGGATGATAAACTTTATGTTCACTCCATATATAAGGGGTTTTACATGTATTTTTTCACTTTATGTGGTAGTACATTTCAATTTATTTTTTCCCCCGATTCAAATTCTAAGCCAGGAACTAGAAAGCAAACACTCATCAATGTCTAAAGTACCATACATATTTTCTTATATTCTTGCTTAGGAAACCCCATTAGACACGGCAGCCTGGCTGGCTACAATCCATGAGGCTGCAAAGAGTTGGACACGACTGAGCAACTGAGGACGATGCAAGAGAAAACTCTAATTATTTATAAAATAAGCAACTTATAATAGTATTCTTGCAAAATATTTTCAACTTGAAAAAATCTAAAAGCAAACAGTTGCATATTAAAAGACACACACACACACATACACACATTGTATCTAGCTAAGCATGACTGCTTTCTTGTTGCTGATTTTATATGTAGGATTTTAAAATTCAAGAGAAACATCTATTTCTCCATTATTGATTACACCAAAGCCTTTGTCTGTGTGGATCACAACAAACTGGAAACTTATTCAAGAGATAGGATTACCATACCATCTTACCTGCCTCCTGAGAAATCTGTACACAGGTCAAGAAGCGACAGTAGAACTGGACATGGAACAACAGACTGATTCAAAATTGGGAAAGGAGTACATCAATGCTGTATATTGTCACTCTGCTTATTTAACTTATATACAGAGTACATCATGAAAAATCCTGGGATGGATGAAGTACAAGCTTGAATCAATAGTGTTGGGAGAAATGTCAATAACCTCAGATACACAGATGACACCACCCTTATGGCAGAAAGTGAAGAAGAACTAAAGAGCCTCTTGATGAAAGTGAAAGAGGAGAGTGAAAAAGTTGGCTTAAAACTCAACATTCAGAAAACTAAGATCATGGCATCCAGTCCCATCATTTCATGGCAAATAGATGGGGAAACAATGTAAACAGTGACAGACTTTATTTTCTTGGGCTCCAAAAATACTACAGATGGTGACTGCAGCCATGAAATTAAAAGACTTTTGCTCCTTGGAAGAAGAGCTATGACCAACCTAGACAGCATATTTAAAAAGCAGAGGCATTACTTTGCCAATAAAGGTCCATCTAGTCAAGGCTATGGTTTTTCCAGTATTCGTGTATGGATGTAAGAGTTGGAATATAAAGAAAGCTGAGTGCCGAAAAATTGATGCTTTTGAAATGTGGTGTTGGAGAAGACTCTTAAGAGTCCCTTGAACTACAAGGAGATCCAACCAGTCCATCCTAAAAGAGATCAGTCCTGAATGTTCATTGGAAGGATTGATGTTGAAACTGAAACTCCAATACTTTTGCCACCTGATGCGAAGAGCTGACTCACTTGAAAAGACCCTGATCCCGGGAAAGATTGAAGGCAAGAGGAGAAGGGGATGACAGAGGATGAGATGGTTCGATGGCATTACCAATTCAATGGACATGAGTTTGAGCAAGCTCTGGGAGTTGGTGATGGACAGGGTGGCCTGGCGTGCTGCAGTCCATGGGGTCTCAAAGAATCGGACGCGACTGAGCAACTGAACTGACTTAAAATTCAAATGTAATTACTGACATAGTTAATTAAAATTTGGCAAAGCAGTGTTTATTTATCCTTCTATATTAATTTTATATGATGGAATGGATATCTTTAGTTTATTTTATTTGCAGTTGGAGAATAATTGCTCCACAATGATGTGCTGGCTTCCACTATAGAACAATGTGAATTAGCCACAAGTACACACATATCCCCTCCCTCTTGAGTCTCCCTCCTACTCCACCTCACCTCACCCCTCTAGGTAGTCACAGAGCATCAGGCTGACTTCACTGTTTTATACAACAACTTCCCACTAGCTATCTTTTTTTATTTAAAATTATTATTCCAGATATATACTGACTTTTCTCAGCTTCAATTCTGATTTCCGTTGTCATTAAAGAAGCTAACCTTCTCATCCTTCTTGATTATAGCATTCTATTCTCTTGTAAATTCTCAGTTTGCTTCTTCCCACTATCAGGGCTGTTTCAGTTCTGGTTGTTTAATCTGTTCTGATATTCAACTTTATCTTCCTAGCTCTGCAATGTTGTTAAAAGCTGTGCTTATTTTTTGCATCTGATTTGCTTTTTGTTGTTGTTGTTATTTTTTTGTTTGTTTTTTTGTAAATTTTCAATGTTTTGCCCACTCAGTTTGAAAATTACCCAAGGGAAAACAGAAAGAATACCAGCTCACTGCTCTGAAAATACTTAACTTCAGTAGCTTGGACCTTAGTCCTGTTTACCTAGGTATTCATCTTATTTTTTAAAAAGCAGACTGTTTTTATACTTTTATCTGGGTTTTCTAGTTATTATTGACCTGCTGCAAGCTATACCAACTGATTCAGAATCAGAATTTGAAACGTTTTTTCAATGAATACATAACTTTCTTAAGAAGCAGAAATATGTGATTTACAATAAAATCCCTCTAGAGAAATAGTAAACAATTATTCAGCTATAAATATACTGTCTGAAATGTGTATACCTTTGAGCTATGTTGATTCTTTGAATATAAATATTGGGAATATTTTGTTGCATACTACTTTCTTATCTCATACATTTGATGCCTAAATAAGGAGTATGTTTAACCAAGTATATTAGAAACAAAGCTAGAAACCCAATTAATGAACTACTCCATTATTTTTTTTCAAATTGTTCTGATAGATTGATCCTATGTAAATTACCTATCAACAAAATGGAAACTAAAAACTATGCTTACATTTTAAAATATTTTTATGTGATTCTGGTCAATAAGTGCTCTTTGTCTTTCTTTTTCATTTTTATTTTTCTTTGCTAGTCAAACTTGGGTCTTAAGTTTAAATTATGATTTTTCAATCAATCTAGATCATTTTTCAAAATTCTATTTAAAAAACTGCTCATTATTATTGTTATTATTATTTTTCTGTAGTATGACCCTTTCAATGCAGGAAAATAAGAGACATGAATTTGATTCATGGGTGGGGAGGATTCCCTGGAGCAGGGCATGGCAACCCACTCCAGAATTCTTGCCTGGAGAATCCCATTGACAGAAAGGACTAATGGGCTAGAGTCTATAGGGTCTCAGAGAGTCCAACATGAATTAAGTAACTGAGCACACACACGTGTGGTGGTGCCCCTTTCAAAATGAAAGTGTGTCCTGAAATACTTAGTTCTCTGTTTTAAGTTCCAGGAGACTGGGATGTTTACTTTTTAGTTAATTTTTTAGTCTCTTAGTAACTAACACAATGTTCAGTATATAGTAAGTGCCCACGAAGCTTTTATTTATTTATTTATTATGAGAAACATTACTGACATTTTTCTTTTCCAGATTCACTATTCACCTATATTTATTCCCATTAGATATCAATTACTAATCTCTCCAAAAAATCAAATGCTAATAAGTTTAGTAAAAGACTTGTTTCGTAATTTAAGAAGGAATTTGCTTAAAATTTAGTAATCATTGTCTGTGTTTTTAGAACTGACAGCAATATGTTATTATCCTGATTAATGTTCCTTATCTAGCATTTATTTAATAATTTATTTATTATTAATTCATATTTTCATTCCATATGGAGTAGGAAATGGCAACCAAGTGGCAACCAAATGGCAACCAAATTTGCAACCAATCACTCCAGTCTTCTTGCCTGGAAAATTCCATGGACAGAGAAGCCTGCTGGGCTACAGTCCATGGGGTAGAACAGAGCTGGACATGACTGAGTATGCATACACATTCATTCCATGTATGCTGAATACCATGTGCATAATACATTGCAAAGTTTTCCAACTTTATGTGGTAAATTATTAAATCAGTATGAAAATATGACTTTATCATGTTAAATTCTTACATATTGTATCATGTCCTTCAGCAATAAGCTTTAATTTTTCATACTTTAAATCATATTCCCATTATCAGAATTAGACTCAAAATATGTCTCATAATTTAGGTTCAGGAAGCTCTACCACCATGACTGCAATGATCACTTAGCTATAAAGAGCTTATATAAGATTTCTGAATTTGTCCTCTCAGGCTTTTACTTTTCTCACAAGTGATGGCTATTCAATATAGATGTAAGCCAATCATTCCTTGGATATAAGAATCAGTAGTAGTAACCCACCAGTCTCCTCTGTCCATGGGATTTCCCAGGCGATAATACTAGAGTCTGTTGCCATTTCCTCCTCCAGGGGACCTTCCTGTCACAGGGATTGAACTGTGTCTGCTGAACAGTCCAACTCTCACATCCATACCTGACTACTGGAAAAAACAAAGGTTTGACTAGACGGAACTTTGTTGGCAAAGTAATGTCTCTGCTTTTTAATATGCTAAATTGGTCATAACCAATTTTCTTCCAAGGAACAAGTGTCATTTAATTTCATGGCTTCAGTCAACATCTGCAGTGATTTTGGAGCCCCCCCCAAATAAAGTCTGTCAGTTAATTAATTAATTAATTAAATTAATAAAGTCTGTAAGTCCATTGTTTCCCCATCTATTTGCCATGATGTGATGGGACCAGATGCCATCATCTTAGTTTTTTGAATATTGAGTTTTACACCAACTATTTCACTCTCCTCTTTCACTTTCATCAAGAGGCTTTTAGTTCCTCTTCACTTTCTGCCATAAGAGTGGTGTCATATGCATATCTGAAGTTATTGATATTCCTCCCGGCAATCTTGATTCCAGCTTGTGCTTCATCCAGCCCAGTATTTCTCATGATGTACTCTGGATTTAAGTTAAATAGGCAGGGTGACAATATACAGGCTTGACATACTCTTTTCCTGATTTGGAACCAGTCTGTTGTTCCATGTCCAGTTCTAACTGTTGCTTCCTGACCTGCATACAGGTTCCTCAGGTGGCATCTCATCTCTTTCAGAATTTTCCACAGTTTGTTGTGATCCACACAGTTAAAGGCTTTGGCATATTCAATAAAACAGAAGCAGATGTTTTCCCAGAACTCTCTGGCTTTTTTGATGTTCCAATGGATTTTGGCAATTTGATCTCTGGTTCCTCTGCCTTTTCTAAATTCAGCTTAAAATCTGGAAGTTCATGGTTCACAAACTGTTGCAGTCTGGCTTGGAGGATTTTGACCATTACTTTGCTAGCTGAGTGTAATTGTGCTGTAGTTTGAACATTCTTTGGTATTGCCTTTCTTTGGGACTGGAATGAAAACTGACCATTTCCAGTCCTGTGGCCACTGCTGGGTTTTCAAATTTGCTGGTATATTGAGTGCAGCATTTTCACAGCATCATATTTTAGGATTTGAAATAGCTCAACTGGAATTCCATCACCTCCACTAGGTTTGTTCATAGTGATGCTTCCTAAGGCCCACTTGACTTCGAATTCCAGGATGTCTGGCTCTGGGTGAGTGATCACATCATCTTGGTTATCTGGGTCATGAAGATCTTTTTTGTATAGTTCTTCTGTGTATTCTTGCCACCTCTTAATATATTCTGCTTCTGTTATGTCCATACTATTTTTGTCCTATATTGTGCTCATCTTTGCATGAAATGTTCCCTTGGTATCTCTAATTTTCTTGAAGAGATCTCTAGTCTTTCCCATTCTATTGTTTTCCTCTATTTCTTTGCATTGATCAACGAGGAATGGTTTCTTATCTCCCCTTGCTAATCTTTGGATCTCGGCATTCAAATGGATATATCTTTCCTTTTCTCCTTTGCCTTTCACGTCTTTTCTTTTCTCAGCTATTTGTAAGGCCTTCCTAAGGAGCAGGAACAACAACAACAGGATCACAACCAATGCTATGTGTGATAAGTCGCTTCAACTCATGTCTGACTGTTTTCCTGCCAGGCTTCTCTAGCCATGGGATTCTCCAAGCAAGAATACTGGAATGGATTGCCATGCTCTTCTCTGCGGGAATCTTCCTGACCCAGAGTTTGAACCCATATCTCTTGTGTCTCCTGAAATTCCTTAAGTGTTATTATTTTCTTTGTAATAAAAACTAACATCAGTTGGGAATTGCTAGTTGGTATACAAAGCAATTTAGAATTACTTGAACAGAATGAAAACAAGAGCAGTCCCAGGGGCGGTATGTCATAATGTAGAAGGAAGGAAGTGTAATGTTATTTTTCAATTATTATTTGTTCAGTTTGGAAGAGTTGCTCAGTCTATTTATTTTTCCCAACTTCTACTATTTACCTGTTTTAGGTAGACTGATTCATAAATTACTATACCCTCTGTGAAAATCTGGGTGTCTGTGAGTTAGGTAGTGCTGCTATAACAAAATACCACAGGTTGGGTAGTTTAAACAACAGAAATTTAAATTACAGCTAATTCAACTATGTCCCACCCTAGTGACTCCAGTTTATATTAATTACCACTTTAGAAACGTTATCTCCATGTCCTAGCTATTGTAAATAGTGCTACAACGAGCATTAGGGTGCATGTATCTTTTTGAATTTTCTCTGGGTATATGCCCAGGAGTGGGATTGCAGGATCATATGGTAGTTCTATTTTTAAGGAACCACCATACTTACTATTCTCCATAGTGGCTGTATCAATTTATATTCCCATTAACAGTGTGTGTTTTCTTCCCAAACTCTGTAGCATTTATTATTTGTAGATTTTTTTGATAATGGAAATCCAAAACAAAGGGGATATATGTAAACCTATAACTGTACAGAAGAAACTAACACAGCATTGTAAAGCAACTATACTTCAAAAAATGTCTATTTGAAAAAAGATCCTATCTCCAAATATGGTCACATTCTGAGGCACTGAAGGTTAGGGCTTTAACATGAGTTTTGGGTGAACCCATTGAGCCCATTAAAAGGGGGTAACTCTGAAATTCACCAGCATTCTTATAGCACATTTGTTTCTTGCCAACTGCCCTCTCTTTTCTGCCACTTTGGATTCTATTACAGTATCAAAATATCGACCAGGGCACAGTTTCAGGAACTCATTTTCCTGCATCACCATGCTCCTGGCAGTCTCCCTCATTCCTCTCGCTTTATCAGTCTCTGCAGAGAATTATTCTTCCCCACTAAGCCTAATTAGCAGGGTTCTTAAAAACCATCAGATAGAGTAAATCAGACTGTATCTGAGCCTCCTTATGAGGCAAAACAATTTTTCATTTGAAGTTTAGATGAGATAATGTTCAGATCGGAAACAATCATTTAAAATTTAGGAAACATATTCACTTATTACATTTTTCGCTTGATCCTGACTTTGTTTTAAGCGATTTATAGCTCCTGCTCTGCAGGAAACGCACATTATCATTGAATAAGGGAGACAGGATGTAAGGGACTCTAGAAAGTGCACCAAATTTTTTAAACTTATTAAAAATATTCAAAACTCACTGTTTCAATGAGAAGTGCTTTAGCTGGAGTTTGAAGTTTGCACACAGATAAACAGGGTCATTAATTGGTAATACATAATTAATTAAACCTGAGGCAGTAATGGGAGCTCTCTAGCCTTTCAAGGAAGTACAAGTGGAGAAGAGTAATTAGAAAACTCAGTAAGCTGTGATTCAAACTAGCTAATGTTTTTAAAATGAACGTCTGCACCTTAAACTAACATTTTAAGGAAATGAACTGTTGTGGCTGATGGATTTTTTTTTTTTCCATTCTTGTTTATTTTCTTTCTTCTCTTTTTTCTGTTCTACTATTTTTAATTTCTAGATCCTTTATAAAGTTAGTCTTTTTTATCTCGAAAGAATCTTTCTTCTGTTTCTTAGAGCTCACCTTTTAGCAAGTAATAAACTTGTGACTCATTTTAACAAGAAGATTAGGCAACAAGGCTACCATTAGTGGAGTGTCGCTTGTTTCAGAAGTGCTGATAAGGCACCCGGCAGAGATTTTGCTATGACCTTGGAGGATAAAATGGCACTCTCATAACCAATATTTGTACCAAAACAACTAGTTCTGATGGAACTTGTCTTGTTCCCCAGAGGGCAGAAAGCAATCAAAATGTATACATTGAATTTTTAGTATTCTACTTAACCCATTCGTCTCAACTTGCACTTGATGCTGTTTTGAAGATTTGTTTTTTTATATACATATTCACCTTACATGGTATAACAATTCATATTATTTCTCTGAATATAGATCATCCATCTTTTTGAAAAATGATAATGCTGATTTTCAGTCTCTAAAAATCAAAATTGTGTCATATGATTACATGTCAAACTAGTTATCATCAAAGTTCACCTGGTCCTCTTTTTTTATGCATTCAAATACAATGCTTATTTTACCTTGAGATTGTCAGAAAGATGTTGCATTCACTGAGCATAGCCACTGTGAACAAATTTTAAAATAGTCTCTCAAAAGAGAACAAACTAATTCCCTAAGCTCCTGGGAACATGACTTCTCTGCTGTACATTTCTTCCTTTTTATAATTTTTATTGGAAGGTTATCTTTGGCTGCTTTTTTTTGTTTTCCTGAGGGAATCACTTCTTTTTCTGGATGTCCCAAAGGCTTTACCTGTAAAGACAAAATTTTGCATTATAGGAGACAGGCTCAGGGATTCCCAGGTGATGCAGTGATAAAGAATCTGCCTGCCAATGCAGGAGACAGGGGTTCAATCCCTGAGTGGGGAAGATCCCCTGGAAAAGGAAATGGCAACCCACTCCAGTACTCTTGCCTGGGAAATTTCATGGATAGAAGAGACTGGTGTCAATCCCTGGGTCGCAAAGGGATCTGTCCATCCCTACAGTCTGCAGGATTGCAAAGAGTCGGTCTTTGCGGCGGACTGAACACGTACCTAAATACATAAATATACACATTCTCGACCACAGCACCAAATAATCAACATATATTGATAAAGTAAATACGTTAGAAACTTGGATCTCTGTTTCATGGCAATCCAGTATTCAGCGGTGCTAGAATGACATGGCAATGCCATTGTGTGACATATTCCATTTCCCTCTATTTTGTTGTACTGCTATTTTCAAAAGGCATCTATCATTGCAGCTGGCAAAATAGATCATCAATGACAGGGAACTAAAAGAAACCCTCTATGTGTCCTCACGGGTGTGTCCATTCCTTAGGGACATTTCTCCTTTTCCTTGGTCCAAGAGATGGTTCTAGGTGATCAGAATGCAAGTCAACTTTTCTTTTGCTTGTGTTTAATTTCTATTTCAAAGGCAAGAATTTTCAGGAGGGCAAATTTTGTGAGAGTTTGCAAATTAAGTTTTTCTTGTAGCAACTTCTTTTGAAATGTGGTCAGTTCAGCTAAGATTCAGGGCTTTGTAAATAATGTGAATTACTGCGGTGAATAGTAGTCACATCTGATCTCCTTGTGTCCTTTATCTGGCTCTCTTATTTTATTTAATATATTTAAGAAATATAATGAAAAATATTTATGTGTTAAAGAAAAAAATAATAAAGCTTTCATCATTTTTGGTGAAAGATTAGAACATATGCATATGAATACACTTATTGATAAACAAAATGAATAAAACTGTTACTGTGAATACTTTGTATTTTAATATTTTCATGTATGCAAAATCTCTAGGAGTTGAGAAGATTGACATCTGTTTTTACATATCCCATGAAGGGGAGCATAAATATATGGCTAATATCCTAGAAATTGTAGTCTTCAGTACGATCTGTGAATAAAAAATAATGAAAGAAAGGAAGTATCTACCAAAGCTGTAGATACTGAGAAAGAATGCTGTAATTAAATTTATTCAAACTCTTAAACAAAACAAAAGCATAAAAGCTGATGTCCTGGGGCACATTATTTAAAGTTAATGGGTATTATAAAGTAGAGAAATACTGGCAAAGAAAAGATTAATTACAAGCTACTACATTTTGAAACCAATTCAGGGGAACTCAAGTGAAATTCATTGCTTGGCATCAGTGATGTGAATGAGAAATGATTGTGAATATTGTAGAGATTCACTCTTTGGTGTGGTTAAAAATAATGTATCCTTACAAATATTATTCATTTCAAGATTTTTATTTAAGAAGTATGAGAATAATAGGGCCAAAATATAACTAATATGTAAAAATGCCTGAAAATACATTAAGAAGCAACATGCAAGTGAAAGTGTTAATCATTCAGTCTTGGCTGATTCTTTGTGACCCCATGGACTGTAGCCCACCTGTCTTCTCTGTCCATGGAATTCTTTAGGCAAGAATACTAGAGTGGGTTACTGTTTCCTCCTCTAGGGGATCTGCCAGACCCTGGGATCGAACCTGGGTCTCCCACATTGCAGGCAGATTCATTACTATCTGAGCCACCAGGGAAAGCCCCAAGCAAAGTGGTGGAAATAATAAAAGCATAGATTTGTCATTAGAGAGACCTGGTTTTAATCACCAGGTATACAGCATGATGGGCTTCCCTGGTGGCTCAGACGTAAAGAATCTGCCTGCAATGCAGGAGACACTGGTTCAGTCCCTGGGTTAGGGAGATACCCCAGAGAAGGGAATGGTTATCCATTCCAGTATTCTTGCCTGTAGAATTCCATGGACAGAGGAATCTGGTGGGTTACAGTCTGTGGGGTTGCAAAGAGTTGGACACGACTGAGCAACCAACACACATACACACACACTGCATGGTAACTAGGCAAACCTCTGTTTCTTAGTTACTGCATTTGCAAAAGTATGTATTACTATTTGCTCACCATTAGAGGTAGTTGATATAAACAAGGTATTGTTTGTGAAATGTTTGGCAAATGGTATGCTATACCTATAAATGCTAAGAAACACAATTTTATTAAATGAAGAGTAAATCCATTTTAAGCTTTTTTCCTTTTCTTTGCTTATTCCATCACAATCAAATAGTCACTGTGTAAAAAAAAAAAAAATGAATGAGTTGATTGGGCATTCTTTAGTAATTATTTATAGATTCTATTATCACTTTTAATTCTGAGTGTCTCCAATGAGTTCTACGAATTTAAGAAAATTTTGTATTTCCGTGGGTCTGGTAATTCCATTCTTGTTGATGGACATTTGTTGAGATGTAAACATTAATTCTATGAATATTTTAGGAGAACATTTGCCAACAGATTTTAGGCTTATGTAAATACTTTTTATAATTAAACAAATATTTACTACTTCTGTTAGTCCATGAGAACTGATGGTCATAATAAACATTAAATTGCTAGAATAGAAGAGACAGCATAATGTAGAATTCTCAGTGTAGCCCAGCCAAATACTTTGTACTTCATAAAGGCAAAACTAAACAAAAATATAAGGAGGTATCACTACATTATAACTGAGAGATATGAAGTGAGTTAGAAACTATTAAGTTAACAAAACTTGTGTATTAGAGTTTGAAATGAACAACATGATAAAGAAGAGAAAAAAGTAGTAATTTGTTTAAGAAAAAAGTCATAGAATTTTAGAATATAATATGGGAGAGAAATTGAGACACTTGCTTAAGAGAATGCAAAGTCTTCCAACCCACAAAAATATTTATTTTCTCTGAATTTAAATGTAAGCACAGATACATCATATTTTAATAATTTTAATTGAAATTATAAACACGTGTTTCAAAATAACCCTGTTAATGGTAATTTCAAATTTTTAAGTTGGTATGGTCAAAAAGACCATTTTATCTCTAGCTGAGAATTGTGGTAACCGTCATCCTTAACCGGTAAATACATTATTAAATGTGAGAGGTCAAGTTTCCTGGGAACATTTAAGCCTGAAGGAAGTTTATCCAGAATGGTCTTGTGATCAACAACTAGTAGAATGAAAGAAGCAGCATTGAGTTAAGAGAAAATTGGAGGTGTGATTCAGTCATAACATAACCTTTGACAACCGCTGGGGTGCTCTGAAAGTGAGATGTAACTTCAACATCTCCTGAGTTGGAGAAAGTGGTCTGGGCCTTTATAACTGCATGACAAACAATAATGAGATGTAGGGTGCTTCTGTGGAAGAAGATGTGGATGTGAGCATGACACTGGACAAATACGGAGACTTAAGAATAATTCTTTCAGTTCAGGGGGATTCTGGGCATTGTCACACAACACAAGTGAGAAAGTAAATGTATAAAGGAAGAATGGCAAGACCACAGATGGTCACAGAACTCCATCTACAATCTCTGCAGCCAAAAGCCCAGGAAGCCAAGTCAAGACCTCTACAGCTATTGGCCCAGAAGTCAGGACTTGGTTAATGACTGTCAGCTTCTGGTTTTTGTTTGTTTGTTTGTTTTGTTTTATCCTCACTTACAACTTTTGACCAAGAGAAAGCCATATAAGCTCCTCAAGCCATATGAACTGCCCATTTGTAATTAGCCCACCTCCAGCTCCCTAATGCTAACTCCAAAGAGAACATATATGAAGCCTTCCCTTTCTTTTTACCATAAATCTTCTTCACACCCTTGCCTGACTTTGAGACTCTAACAAGAAAATTGATGGTGGATGACTCCTTGTGAAAGCAATTTCTGAACATATAGGCTCTCTTTGTTCTCATTTGAGTGATCTTTATTTCCACACCTGCCAAAAATTCCAATTAGAGCCTATCTTGGGCATTCCCTCTTTTTCTCTATTCCTTTGTGCTAAGTTGCTTCAGTCGTTTCTGACTCTTTGCAACTCCATGGACTCTAGCCACCAGACTCCTCTGTCCATGGGATTTTCCAGGCAATACTACTGAAGTGGGTTGCTATTTCCCCCTCCAGGGGATCTTTCTGACCCAGGAATTGAATCCACATCTCTTAGTTCTTCTGCATCTGCAGGAAGGTTCTTTATCACTAGTGCCACCTGGGAATTATCTCTATACTCTGGCTGCCCTGAAGTCTCTGACAAATAGATGGAATGTTCGCTGATTTCCTTGTTTCAGCAACTTCTGAATGAATAGCTTGCTTTTGTTCTTATTTAGGTGGTCTTTTTACTTCCCTGGTGGCCCAGAGGTTAAAGCATCTGCCTGCAATGCAGGAGACCTGGGTTTGATCCCTGGGTCGGGAAGATCCCCTGGAGAAGGAAATGGCAACCCACTCCAGTACTCTTGCCTGGAAAATCCCATGGACAGAGGAGACTGATAGGCTACAGTCCATGGAGTCGCAAAGAGTCGGACTCGACTGAGCGACTTCACGACTACTAGGTGGTCTTTTTATGTCCAGTTTTTCTGAAGCTCCGCTGAGATACGGTCTGCACTGATCCTAAAGATAGTACTTTTCAATATATTAATTTATTTTTCCACTTCATGAAAGAATTTCTCCTACCACACCCAGACTGGAATCACTAGATCTCTTTAATTCTTAAACTTAATCTTTTTTTTCCCCCTCAGAGATCCCTAATGACCTCATGATTTCTGAATGTATTCATGTTTGTTATATTTTATTTTTTTAATATTTTAATTATATTGCCATATAATTGATTTACAGTGTTGTGTTAGTTTCAGTTGTACAGCTAAGTGATTTGGTTATGTGTGATAAGTCGCTTCAGTTGTGTTTGACTCTTTTTGACCCTATGGATTGTAGTCTGCCAGGCTATCTCTGTTCATGGGGATTCTCCAGGCAAGGATACTGTAGAGGGTTCCCATTTCCTCCTCCAAGGGATCTTCCCAACCCAGGGATCAAATCTGTATCTCTTATGTCTCCTGCACTGGCAGGTGGTTCTTTACCACTAGAGCCACCTGGTAAGAGCTTCAGTTATCCTTATACATATATTCATTATTTTTTAGATTCTTTTCTCATATATAGGTTATCACAGAATTTTGAGTAGAGCTCCCTGTGCTATACAGTAGGTCCTGGTTGGTTATCTATCTTGTATAATAGCTTGTGTGTTTATCCCAAGCTCTTGGCTTATACTTTCCCTCTATCCTTTAAGTTTCCCCTTTGGTAAATAAGTTTGTTTTTGATATCTGTAAGTCTGTTTCTGTTTTGTAGAAACGTTTAGTATTTGTGCTTTTGTAAGAGTAATATTTACTTGATTGGTAAGTTACATTTGTACTATTGAAAGCATCCCTCCATTCCACATTTTACAACTACCCTCTGTCCTTAAATCTCCTGGATAAATAGCATTAGACACCACTTCATATCTTTTTTTTTTTTTTTAAATGGAGTGAAAGTTTCATTGTTCTCCTAAAGTGTAAGTTCCATAAAATAAGAGGTTTTATCTGCTTTATTCCCTACCATATCCCCAGAAAGGATGTGAATCATAATATCATTAAATTTATATTTTTGTATAAATTGATGTATAATTCATTTTTAATGCCTGTATCTTGAACATATTTTTATTCTTTTTCCCAGATTCAGTTCTTCTTTATTCTTATGCTGTCTGTCTTAGTGTATGGAATTGCCTTTCAGCAAGTTATTCAAATCAGAAAATTTTAAACTATCATAGTATTCTTCATTTCCACTCATAGAAATAAATCATCAAATGCTTTAGTTTCTATATCAATTAATTACTGAACTTGCTCCATCTTTCATAAACCCACACTCAAGCTGAAGCTATCTTTTCTCAACTGATCTTATCTGGTCTCAAGATCACCAAATAATTTTTATTATACCTAAATTATGTGCATGATTGAGACATATAAGATTCTTGAGATACATGTTGAAATTCAAATTGTGTGGTTTGTCAGTATGTTAAACTTACAATTTCCAGGATTGGCATCACTTATACCATGAAAATTCTACTGGAACTTAAGCTACTTCTTTGAAGTAAATAAAGCCTCAGAATGACACTTGTACATGTTTCAGACAAAAAATATACAAAATAAGCCTATAAAGAATATATACTATGTAACAGAATTTTGAGACTATGATACCATTTTGAAAATGGGTGATTGTTTTCACAATAAAAATCAAAGCTTTCTTCTGGTGTGTACAAAGCACCAGAATTTTAATTTTGAAAACACATTAATAATCATGGTAGAATGTGTATCACCAATTAGCTTGGTTCAATATACTGATTTTGTCATTATTTCAAATGTCAAAAAATCATATGAAATGTGTATATATCAGCTTTGTAATAATACTTTTCTCTTTTTCAAAATAATATTAGTGAATATTTTACCTCATCAATAGGATGTTGGTAAAATTCACTTTCTGTCACAAACATTTTCCCTTTCAGACCTTTTATGTACTAAAGGCAAATAATATTTCTTTTTTTTTTAGTAACTCTTTCTCTTTTTTTAAACAAGTTTAACATTAGATTCTTAATTCTATGTAATTATTTATTATAGTGATTATTATAATTCTGAACCTGTTATTATAATTATTATTTCTGCTAACATTATTTGATCTCCTTTCAGTAATTAAGAAAATGTGGCATATCTTCTATTCACATATTCTGAGTATAACTTGTATGGGTAAAATAACTTCTTACCAAAATCATTATTTTTTAACTTGAATAAGAATGATTAAAGAATTTGAATTTAACTCAAAAAATTAGTGAAACATTAATGACTGGTTGTTTAGGTTGCAGTAGTAACCTGGAAATAATCATTAACTGGATGAAGTCTAGATATCAATTGCGTAATGCATGTGCTTATACTCTTTTCTGTTCATTTACCTTAATAAGGATATTTATGATGTTTATCCTACAGATTGCCAATACTTTCACGTGTTAAATAATAGATTATGATACCAAATTAATCCTCATAATCTATTGCTAGGAAATTCTTTAAATGTTTTTAAAATTTGAATGAACCTGACTATATTCATTATCCCATAGTATGTTTTACATGTATCTCAGCTACTAGTCAAATGTTGCAATAAATCATTTTTTAATTTTTCTTTTATGGGAATGTTTAATCACATAATTGTAGTTTTTTTTAACCAAAGATTCCTATTAAAAGTTCATGCAAATGCAATTTCTGACCTACTACTATTTCTAGCAGTGCACTCAGATTTCCCTGAGCATACCTACAAAACTTTCCCCTTTCTTCTGGGCTTCCAAACAAATACATAAATAAAAGAAGAAAGGAAGAAGAAAGAAAAAGAAAGTGAGAAAGCACTTCCAAACACATTTTTATAGGTATAACATTACACTGATATCAAAGGCATATAAAGACACTACCAGAAATGATAGCTCTATTTTGTATCCCTAAGGAACATATATGCAAAAATTCTCAACAAAACACTAGTGAAGTGAATTCAACTACACACTGAAAGGATCTTCCTCCCAAACCAAGTAGAATCTATCCTTGGGATATAAGAATGGTTCAACACATTCAAATTAAATAATATAACATTAATGACATGAAGGATAAAAACCATATGATCATTTAAATAGATGCAGAAAAATTATTTAAGAAAATGTCACACTCTTTTGTGATTAAAAAATCCACACACCCGTAGAGAATACTTCAGTTCAGTTCAGTTGCACAGTCGTGTCGGTCTCTTTGCAACCCCATGAATTGCAGCACACCAGGCCTCCCTGTCCATCACCAACTCCCAGAGTTCACTCAGACTCACGTCCATCGAGTCGGTGATGCCATCCAGCCATCTCATCCTCTGTCCTCCCCTTCTCCTCCTGCCCCCAATCCCTCCCAGCATCAGGGTCCTTTCCAATGAGTCAGCTCTCTGCATGAGGTGGCCAAAGTACTGGAGTTTCAGCTTCAGCATCGTTCCCTCCAAAGAAATCCCAGGGCTGATCTCCTTTAGCATGGACTGGTTGGATCTCCTTGCAGTCCAAGGGACTCTGAAAAGTCTTTTCCAACACCAGAGTTCAAAAGCATCAATTCTTCAGCGCTCAGCCTTCTTCACAGTCCAACTCTCACATCCATACATGACCACAGGAAAAATCATAGCCTTGACTAGATGGACCTTTGTTGGCAAAATAATGTCTCTGCTTTTGAATATGCTATCTAGGTTGGTCATAACTTTCCTTCCAAGGAGTAAGCATCTTTTAATTTCATGGCTGCAGTCACCATCTGCAGTGATTTTGGAGCCCAAAAAAATAAAGTCTGACACTGTTTCCACTGTTTCCCCATCTATTTGCCATGAAGTGATGGGACTGGATGCCATGATCTTTGCTTTCTGAATGTTGAGCTTTAAGCCAACTTTTTCACTCTCCACTTTCACAAGAGGCTTTTTAGTTCCTCTTCACTTTCTTCCATAAGGGTGGTGTCATCTGCATATCTGAGGTTATTGATATTTCTCCCCGTAATCTTGATTCCAGCTTGTTTTTCTTCCAGTCCAGTGTTTCTCATGATGTACTCTGCATATAAGTTAAATAAGCAGGGTGATAATATACAGCCTTGACGTACTCTTTTTACCTCAATTTAAAAAATTCCATGTGTGTAAAGTCTACAGCAAACATTGAACTTGAGGAAGAGTGTTTGAAACCATTTTTCTAAGACCAGGAACAAGATCAGGATGCCTCTTCTCACCATTACTATTCAATACAGTATTCCAAGCCCCTACGTCAGCACCTATGGAGATGAAGTATATAAAAAGCATCGAAATCAGAAAGGTAGAAGTAACATTGGAGAAGGCAATGGCACCCCACTCCAGTACTCTTGCCTGGAAAATCCCATGGACGGAGGAGCCTGGTAGGCTGCAGTCCATGGGGTCGCTAAGAGTCGGACATGACTGAGCGACTTCACTTTGACTTTTCACTTTCATGCATTGCAGAAGGAAATGGCAACCCACTCCAGTATTCTTGCCTAGAGAATCCCAGGGATGGGGGAGCCTGGTGGGTTGCCATCTATGGGGTTGCACAGAGTCAGACAACTGAAGCGACTTAGCAGCAGCAACAGCAGAGGTAACATTATCTCTGAAGGTGACATGACTGTATATGTAGAAAATACTAACTTCACACACACACACACACACACACACACACACAAACTGTTAGAACTAGTAAATGAATTCAGTAAATTTACAGGAGACAAAATCAATATACAAAATAAGTTGCATTTCTGTACTTACCCAATCATAAAATTAAGAAAACAACACTAACACAACATCTAAAAAATAAAGTACTTGCAAGAAAGTGAAAGAAGGGATGTATATTACAAATGGTAAAACACTTGTGGAAAAAAAGTTTAAGCAGATGCAAATTGATAGAAAGACATCCTATATTTATGGATTGGAAGACTCAATATTGTTAAAATGTCCACACTACCCAAAGCAATCTACCAATTCTTTGCTATCCCCACCAAAATTCCAGCATTTTTTTTTTTTTTTTTTACAGAAATAGAAAAACACAATCCTAATGTTCATGGAGAAACATGAAAGTCCCAAAATAGCCAAAGCAATATTGGAAAAGAGCAAAGATGGAGGTATTACACTTCTGGATTTCTACTTTTACAACAAAGCTTCAGTAAATTAAAACAGTATGATACTGGTATAGGACAGACATATAGACCAATGGAACAAAACAGAGAGCCCCCAAATAAATTGACATATATATATATATATATATATATATATATATATATATATATGGTCAACTTATCTTTGAAGGGTAACATACAATGGGGAAAGGAGAGTCTCTTTAACAAATGATGTTGGGGAAACTGATTATTCATATATAAATGAGTGAAATTATACTCCATCTTACACCACACACAAAAGTAATCTCAAAATGAGTTAAAGACAAGTAGAAGGCAATAGCAGCCCACTCCAGTACTCTTGCCTGGAAAATCCCACTGCGGAGGAGCCTGGTAGGCTGCAGTCCATGGGGTGGCTAAGAGTCGGACACGACTGAGAGACTTCACTTCCCACTTTCATGCATTGGAGAAGGAAATGGCAACCCACTCCAGCGTTCTTGCCTGGAGAATCCCAGGGACGGGGGAGCCTGGTGGGCTGCTGTCTATGGGGTCGCACAGAGTCGGACACGACTGAAGTGACTTAACAGCAGCAGCATAAGACCTAAAACTGTTGCGTGTGTGCTTAGTCTCTCACTCGGGTCCAACTCTTCGTGACCCAGTGGACTGTAGCCCAACAGGCTCCTCTGTCCATGGGATTTTTAAGCAAGAAAGAATGGAGTGGGTTGCCATTTCCTTCTCCAGGAATCTTCCTGACCCAGAGATCAAAAGTGTGTCTCCTAAAACTGGTCCACTTCTAGTAAAAAGTAGTGAAAAGGTATCGTTATTTATTTTTAAATTTTGTTTCTTGTGCTTTTCGTGTTGTATCCAGGAAATTGTTTGTGAAATCATTACCAAGTTCAGTGTCCTAAAGCTTTTTGTATGGCTGAATCCCTTCACTGTTCACTTGAAACTGTCACAACATTGTTAATCTCCTATACGCCAATACAAAATAAAAAAGTTCAAAAGGAAAAAAAAAAAAAAAAAAGTTGACAAAGCCTTTATAACTCACATCTCAAAAGGCCAGAGTAAGAAATAACAATCACAAATTTTCTAAAGTAAACCCTTTATGAAAAACAGTACTCGAATTGAATAGAAAAATTGCCTTTTTCATCTGTTGCCTCTAAGACTAAGTTGAGGTGTTGAGAACTCAAAGGGGTCACATTTTTCTCTTGAACCAGAACTCTTTGGACACAGAAAGGAGACAGCAACAGTCTGAGAAATATGAATCAGTAAGGAACTCTCTGTAAGGAACTCTAAGCTTTCTTTAAGATGTTAACTTCTGTTTATTTTTTCAGCCATTTATGCAAAAAAAAAAAAAAAAAAACATGATGTAGAAGAAAGGGAGAAGATAAGGGAACACTTAGTTCCTTTTCCTGTTAGTATTACCTAATTCGATAGTAAGTTAAAGGTAGAAATTGTTGGTAGAATGTGCACATATCAAGGTGTGAAATAAAGAACATATGGTTGAATTTAATGCAACATCTCCACTATTGTGTCAAGAACATATGCATCCACTAGCTATAAATATGAATTGTGTGATTTGGATAATTTTATATGCAAGATAAATGATGCTATATTAGTTTCTAAAACTGGCTTTGCACAATACAAAGAGGAAAAGTGAAATTCATGCTAGTAATTTAAAGTTTTAATTTTTATTTAATTAGAATGGTATTAAGTAACAAGTAAATAGGCACCATAAGAAGCCTCAAGAGAATGTGATATAATTTAATACCTTATAGAACACTTTTTTTCTTGATTTTTCAACAAAGGGTCACTGCATTTTATTTTACCTTGAGCCCCATAAATTAAGTAGCTGGCCCAGAAATGGGTAGTGGTTTTTTTTTTTTTTCCTGAATCTGAATTCAGATTATTCCATAGAGATATCAGTGCTAGGTTTATATTTAGATCCTAGAACTATTCTGATGGTTGTATTGTTCCTTGATAAAATATGAGTTTTAGCTTTCTAATTTGAATTTTCTATTGTCTGTTAGCATTGTGGATGCCGATGTGTTAAATGTCATTAAATACATCTCCTTCTTCAGAAGAAAGTCTAGGAGAAAGAAATGAGCATTGGCTCAGTGATTTCATTTTTGTGTTTGACTTAATGGTTGATGGGGCTTCCTTGGCAACTCAATGGTTAAGAATCTATGTGAAATACAGGAGGATTTTGATTCCTGCATCAGAAAGATCCCTTGGAAAAGGAAATGGCAACCCACTCTAGTATTCTTGCTTGGGAATTCCCATGGACAGAGGAGCCTGGTGGGTTCCAGTCTATGGGATTTGCAGAAAAGTCAGAAAAGACTTAATGACTACACGACAACAACAATGGCTGATGAATTTAACGTACCTTAGAGCGACATTCAGTTCAGTTCAGTTACTCAGTCATATCCGACTATTTGTGACCCCATGAACCGCAGCTTGCCAGGCCTCCCTGTCCATCAACAACTTCCAGAGTCCCCCCAAACCCATGTACATTGTGTCGGTGATGCCATCCAACCATCTCATCCTCTGCCGTCCCCTTCTCCCCTGGCCCTCAATCTTTCCCAGCATCAGGGTCTTTCCCAATGTATCAGCTCTCCACATCAGGTGGCCCAAAGTATTGGAGTTTCAGCTTCAACATCAGTCCCTCCAATGAACACCCAGGACTGATCTTTAGGATGGACTGGTTGGATCTCCTTGCAGTCCAAGGGACTCTCAAGAGTCTCCTCCAACACCACAGTTCAAAAGCATCAATTTAGAGCAACATACTTGGGTCAAAATTAGGAATATTTTTGTTTAAGATATTTTTTTTCCCATTTCTTATAAGCACTCTGTCTCTCCTAATGTTTTGTCTCTAAGAACTGCAGTTGATAGTTCCTTCATCTCAAAGGTGTGAATTTGAGAAAATCATAGTCAGTGGCAGTTAGCATCTGGTCAAGTTTCAGTGATACATGATTGTACATACCTCATTCTTAGGGACTGTTGCCATTTTCACAGGACCTTCTCTAAGTCTGCATGCCCTGTGGGTCATTTACATGTGTCCTTCATGTCTTCTTAGTGATTTTAAGGAATGTATTTATCTTTGTAACTGACGTTCTTAAACAAGAACATTTTGGAATTGCAGTATTAGGGGAATTTACATGTGAGAAAGATTGTTCACTAGAAATCTATCTTAGAGCAAGAAGGAACACAATTTCAAATATCCAAGGACCTGTATTTTTTTATTGTATGCTGTATTCAAATAGAGTTAGATTTATAAATTACCTCCATAAGAGACTTCCAAAATCTCAGAGTGAAGGAAGAAAAAAAAAGCACCCTATGTCAAAATTCTGTGTCTTATCTGTATGCAGAAGACATCTTTTTACTTAATATTGGGACACTTTAGAAAAATTTTAACCATGTAGCCTTGATGAAATTGTCATGGAGGATGGTATGTGGAGGATCCTCAACAATTTCTTCTGCTCACTATTGGATAAATATCTTAACCATGCCAATTTTGAAGCTAGACAATTCCCTATCTGGGTCCTCTTTAAATCAAACAATTTATCAAAAATTTTGATTAATTATAATTTCTCAAGTCATCAGTTCAAAGTTTACCCTTGTCAATCTGTAAAGAAATGTTAACTCTGTCAATAAAAAAAACATGAACGATACTTGGTTGATTCATGGTCATAAAGGAGCACAGTATTAAAAATATTTAACTTTTCATCTCATTATTTGAATTGCAACCTGAAACAAATTTGCTCATAGGATTCATTCTTTATATAGCATTTATATAGATTTGGTTGGCAAAATCTAATGGTCTGAGTCCTTATACTTTTTTCTAACTAAAATGATGGTCATGAGTATAGAATTTACACATAAGATATCTTAGATATCATTTGATTATAACTAACTTTTATAATGTCATATTTATATTTCAAATAGTGGATTTATAATAATTATTATGTCTTAAAGACAAAAATAAGCAAATTATATCAATAACTTAACATTTTCTATCTTAAAGTTGATATCCAACCACAAATTAAATGGTTCCATGTGTTATTTCTAACATAATGTGGCACAAATAAGCTGCCATCTGTTCCATTTACAATCATTATAAAAATAAGGCAAAATGAGTCAGTTTTGAATCTTATTTAAGATAATTGTGAGAATTCTTTCAAGATATTTCATGCATTAGAAAAGTATACATAGGCAGCACTAATGAGCAATAATGGTGACGTAACACAGACTAAATCTGTTTTTATTCATTTCCACTACTGTAAAAAAAGGAAATGGTTGCATAGCAATCCTATTATTTAAGATTTAATAATATATGCCAGCATTTAAACATAATATTTCTAAACATATACTTAAACAGTGTGTTAAACATATGTGTATTTTCTCCCCCCTGTGATTTTCAAACTTTTTTTTATTCATGATGTTTGTTCAGAGAGAACAAAACAACTTAAAAAACATACTAATGGCAATCTAGGTGAAGTAATCATGAATAATCTACATGTGAATCTCAGAATCTACTCATAGATGCTTTCATATGTTTTTCAATATAGACAACTTCCAACTTCTTTGCAGATACATCTTTAGAACTTATGAAATGAAAGGATAAGTCAGCATTCAGAAAATGGCAATAAAAACATATTTGAAAGTTACATATGAAATGTAGTTATAATTTATTTAATATCTGAAAGTAGTCCCTCAATTTTCTAACTCATTAATCTCAATGCTTATTTTGGTTTACATACCAGTATGATATTTTTCTAAGTATTTCAGCTCCATATTCATTTTTATATATGGATAAATTTTATCATTTCTGTATAATGTTCTCTCTTGACTTGTAGATTGGCATTTTTATTCACATCTTCTCTCTAGGCATATCTCTTTGTTTTCCTGTCTCTAAAAGGTCATTGTGTTTTGAAGGAACATGGAAAGACCAGTAAATTCCATAATCGTGGGCTCATTTCCATTCTTTTTGTTGTTGCTGTAAAATGAGTACCTTTATTTGAAACAATGCTGTATGGAATACCATGAAAGTGGATTAAATATTCTATAAATTTAAAAATGATAGCTTTGGATGAAGTATTGGTGCAAGGATGGCAAATCCATATCCAGAGCATGTGTCCTTTTCAATAAAAACAAAATACCTCTTCCAATGATGGACATACTTCAGTGTAACCAACCTGACACTAGGGGTAGCTTATCATTCCAATCCTGGTGCCAGTTGCTATATTGGTTTAGTCTGGCTACTGTTAAAAAGTGTGAAAGACTGAATATATTATGAAAAACAGATATTTATTATTCACAGTTCTGGAGTTGGGAACGTCCAAGATCAAAGCACAGGCAGATTCAGTGTCTAATGAGAACCTACATTTTGGTTTACAGATGGACATTTTCTCACTGCATTCTAACATAGCAGAAAGTATAACAGAGTTTTCTGGGAACTCTTATATAAGGCCATTAATCCTATTCATTAGGAATCCACTTTCACGACCTAATCACTTCACAAAAGCTCTGTCCCCCCAATACTATTACACTGGGCATTATTAGAATTTATCATATAAATTTGGCAGAATATAAACATTTAGTCTATAGTAGTATATGTCCAAGAGAAGTGGAAACATATGCTAACACAAAATTTTCTATATAGAAGTTCACAGCAGAATTCTTTGACTATTATAGCTCAGTTCAGTCACTCAGTCATGTCCGACTCTTTGCGACCCCATGAACTGCAGCATGCCAGGCCTCCATGTCCATCACCAAGTCCCAGAGTTTACCCAGACTCATGTCCATTCAGTCAGTGATGCCATCTTCATCCTCTTGTGTCTCCTCTTCCTGCCTTAAATCTTTCCCAGCATCAGGGTCTTTTCAAATGAATCAGCTCTTCGCATCAGATGGACAAAGTATTGGAGTTTCAGCTTCAACATCAGTCCTTCCAATGAACACCCAGGACTGATCTCCTTTAGAATGGACTGGTTGGATCTCCTTGCTGTCCAAGGGATTCTCAAGAGTCTTCTCCAACACCACAGTTCAAAAGCATCAATTCTTCGGCGCTCAGCTTTCTTTATAGTCCAACTCTCACATCCATACATGACTAGTGGAAAAATCATAGCCTTGACTAGATGGACTTTTGTTGGCAATGTCTCTGCTTTTTAATATACTGTCTAGGTTGGTCATAACTTTCCTTCCAAGGAGTAAACATCTTTTACTTTCATGGCTGCAGTCACCATCTGCAGTGATTTTGGAGCCCCCCAAAATAAAGTTGGCCACTGTTTCCATTGTTTCCCTATCTATTTGCCATGATGTGATGGGACTGGATGCCATGATCTTTGTTTTCTGAATGTTGAGTTTTAACTTTTTCACTCTCCTTTTTCAATCTCATCAAGAGGCTCTTTAGTTTCCTTCACTTTCTGCCATAAGGGTGGTGTCATCTGCATATCTGAGACTATTGATAGTTCTCCCAGCAATCTGGATTCCAGTTTGTGCTTCATCCAGCCCAGCATTTCTCATGATGTACTCTGCACAGAAGTTAAATAAGTAGAAATAACACAAATGCCCATCAACAGATACCTGAGTAAGCAAAATGTTTTTTATTCTTTTAATGGAATATTATTTAACAATTAAGAGGAATGAACTACTGACACATGATAAAATATGGGTAAGTTTTGATCAGTGAAAGTGTTAGTCACTCAGTTGGGTCCGACTCCATGGACTATAGCCTCTGCCCATGAAATTCTCCAGGCAAGGATACTGGCATGGGTTACCATTCCCTTCTGCAGGGGATCTTTCCAACCTGAGTATCAAAGACAGGTCTCCCACTTTGCAAATAAATTCTTTGCCATCTGAGTCACCAGGGTTTGACAAAATTATTTTAATTGAAAGAGGTCAATGATAAAAGATCACACATTTATTGCTCCAGTTTTAGGAAATATACAGAATAGATAAATTTTTAAAAACAGAAAATAGTGGTCTCCTAGGATTTAGACTGATAGGAATAGGAAGTGATTGTTAAAAGAAAGGAGTTTCCTCTTGAGGTAATTAAAGTGTTCTAAACCTATGATTATACAGTGGAAGTGAGAAATAGATTTAAGGGCCTAGATCTGATAGATAGAGTGCCTGATTGAAAGGTTGTTGTTGAATCACGCGAAGACACCGGGATTCTTGGTCCCCGGAGGAGAAGAATTCAATCAGGGGCCAGAGACAAGGCTTCATCGCTCAGAGCTTTTGTGTAATAAAGTTTTATTAAAGTATAAAAAAGATAGAGAAAGCTTCTGACATAGGCATCAGAAGGGGGCTGAAAGAGTACAGGCTTGCTAGTGTTAACAATGAAGTTATATAATCCAAAGAATGTCTGAAGGTTGTAAAGACCTTATCAGACCTACTCCCATAATTTACATTTTAAGATAACACTGTCCTCAGGCAAGATACATCCTTGTAAAGACCAGGTCTACTCCCATAATTAACATTTTAAGATAACAGAAGGTTTAATCCAGAGACTGTCCTTAGGCAAGATACATTATTGTTATATAATCCTAAGGAATGTGGAGAAAGAAAAAAAGTTTGTCCTTTCTTCCTCCTTGAGAATTCCTGACCCCTTTCTCCTTGGGGACCCCTAGACTCCCTATCAACCTGCCTAGGAAATGACTCTCTCATGATGAGCTATGGAATGAGGTTTGTGACATTGTAGAGGAGACAGGGATCAAGACCTTCCACATGGAAAAGAAATGCAAAAAAGCAAAATGGCTATCTGGGGAGGCCTTACAAATAGCTATGAAAAGAAGAGAAGTGAAAAGCAAAGGAGAAAAGAAAAGATATAAGCATCTGAAAGCAGAGTTCCAAAGAATAGCAAGGAGAGATAAGAAAGCCTTCTTCAGCAATCAATGCAAAGAAATAGAGGAAAACAACAGAATGGGAAAGACTAGAGATCTCTTCAAGAAAATCAGAGATATCAAAGGAACATTTCATGCAAAGATGGGGTCAATAAACGACAGAAATGGTATGAACCTAACAGAAGCAGAAGATATTAAGAAGAGATGGCAAGAATACACAGAAGAACTGTACAAAAAAGATCTTCACAACGAGATAATTACGATGGTGTGATCACTGACCTAGAGCCAGCCATCCTGGAATGTGAAGTCAAGTGGGCCTTAGAAAGCATCACTATGAACAAAGCTAGTGGAGGTGATAGAATTCCAGTTGAGCTATTCCAAATCCTGAAAGATGATGCTGTGAAAGTGCTGTACTCAATATGCCAGCAAATTTGGAAAACTCAGCCGTGGCCACAGGACTGGAAAAGGTGTTTTCATTCCATTCCCAAAGAAAGGCAATGCCAAAGAATGCTCAAACTACCACACAATTGCACTCATCTCACATGCTAGTAAAGTAATGCTCAAAATTCTACAAGCCAGGCTTCAGCAATATGTGAACTGTGAACTTCCTGATGTTCAAGCTGGTTTTAGAAAAGGCAGAGGAACCAGAGATCAAATTGCCAACATCTGCTGGATCATGGAAAAAGCAAGAGAGTTCCAGAAAAACATCTATTTCTGCTTTATTGACTATGCCAAAGCCTTTGACTGTGTGGATCACAATAAACTGTGGGAAATTCTGAAGGAGATGGGAATACCAGAGCACCTGATCTGCCTCTTGAGAAATTTATATGCAGGTCAGAAAGCAACAGTTAGAACTGGCCATGGAACAACAGACTGGTTCCAAATAGGAAAAAGAGTTCGTCAAGGCTGTATATTGTCACCCTGTTTATTTAACTTATATGCAGAGTACATCATGAGAAACGCTGGGCTGGAAGAAACACAAGCTGGAATCAAGATTGCCGGGAGAAATATCAATAACCTAAGGTTTGCAGATGACACCACTGTTATGGCAGAAACTGAAGAGAAACTGAAAAGCCTCTTGATGAAAGTGAAAGTGGAGAGTGAAAAAGTAGGCTTAAAGTTCAACATTCAGAAAACGAAGATCATGGCATCCGGTCCCATCACTTCATGGCAAATAGATGGGGAAACAGTGGAAACAGTGTCAGAGTTTATTTTTCTGGGCTCCAAAATCACTGCAGATGGTGACTGCAGCCATGAAATTAAAAGACGCTTGCTCCTTGGAAGGAAAGTTATGACCGACCTAGACAGCATATTCAAAAGCAGAGACATTACTTTGCCAACAAAGGTTCATCTAGTCAAGGCTATGTTTTTTCCTGTGGTCATGCATGGATGTGAGAGTTGGACTGTAAAGAAGGGTGAGCACCGAATATTGATGCTTTTGAACTGTGGTGTTGGAGAAGACTCTTGAGAGTCCCTTGGACTGCAAGGAGATCCAACCAGTCCATTCCGAAGGAGGTCATCCCTGGGATTTCTTTGGAAGGAATGATGCTAAAGCTGAAACTCCAGTACTTTGGCCACCTCATGGGAAGAGTTGACTCATTGGAAAAGGCTCTGCTGCTGGGAGGGATTGGGGGCAAGAGGAGAAGGGGACGACAGAGGATCAGATGGCTGGATGGCATCACTGACTTGATGGACGTGAGTCTGAGTGAACTCCTGGAACTGGTGATGGACAGGGAGGCCTGGTGTGCTGCGATTCATGGGGTCGCAAAGAGTCAGACACGACTAAGCGACTCATCTGATCTGATCTGATGTGAAACTTAATTTCTGGTGATGATTGCCAAACTTTGTGAGTACAGTTATATATATATATATATATATATATATATATATTTGTATATATATATATGAGAAATGCAAGTAATATTATTCAGAGAAAAAAATTTGGATCTATATATTGGATTAGCAAAATTTTCATTTAGGGTTTTCTGTGAGATCTTAGAGAAAAACCTGGATGACCTTTTTGGCCAACCCAGTATTTAAATCATTTAAAGACAAGGCACCATTATTTATTGGTAAGCAAATTATAAAAATATATTGCAACATTTTATATAATATGCATCCTCTATATCTAGTAGATAATAATAGGCCATCTTGGGGCTTACCAGGTGCCACTAGTGGTAAAGAAGTGATGTGAAGTGAAAGTTGCTCAGTCCTGTCTGACTCTTGGAGACTCCACAGACTGTAGCCCTCCTGCCTCCTCTGTTTCATGGACAGAGGAGTGATAATGAATCTGCCTGCCAATGCAAGAGATATAAGAGATGCCCAGTTCAATCTCTGGGTCGGGAAGATTGCCTGAAAGGGAGCATGGCAACCCAGTCCACCATTCTTGCCTAGAAAATCCTGTTGACAGGGGAGCCATGGGGGCTATGATCCATAGTGTCACAAAGAGTTGGATACCACTGAAGCAACTTAGCACACAGAAACATAAGAGATCATCTTACATAAATGAAGAGGAATAAGATTTTTGATGAATTTTCTATCTTTGGTAAAAATTTTAAAGAATATATGCAACATTGATATCAGTAAGAACTCAGAATAATTTATTATACTTGGCAAGTGACCATACTATTTATAGTGGTAGACTACTATTAGTATTTATGCTGCTGCTGTTGCTAAGTCGCTTCAGTCATGTTTGACTCTTTGCGACCCCCTAGATGGCAGCCCACGAGGCTCCCCCGTCCCTGGGATTCTCCAGGCAAGAACACTGGAGTGGGTTGCCATATTTATAGCAGTTATTTATAGTACTGAACTCTTCTAAAATCATATGTACCTGCCATCAATGAAAGAATACAGAGAGGACCTGCCAAAGACATGAACTTTGTGATCAGTCATTCTGGTGAGGCTTTATTTATCTTGAAAGAAATCAGGCTTGCCTGCTGTTTCTGAATTTTTCCTATTTTATCAATGAAATGCTGCTCTTTGGGAGATAAAAGAAGTGGGAAGGCTATGAGCTCTGCATTCTTATATTCAAGATCTGATTCTTGCCATAGTACTAAGAATCAGAATGTATTGAAGACAATATTATCTTAGTTGGAAAGAGAAGGATGTTATTTAGAAATTGTAAAGGTGTGACAATAAAGAGTGTTGAGGGGGGATACTTTATTGTTTAAAAGTGTAGCATTTCCAGCTTATGTTTTGACCTTTCACCATACACATAAAATACAAATGCATCAGACCTGAACAAAACAATGCGGGACATCTCATCTCAGACTTCAAATATCAACTGAATTAGATAATGTAGCATTGATGTTCCATGAATAGTATAACCACAATCTGGGAGGTAGTGAAGGACAGAGAAGCCTGGCATGCTGCAGTCCATGCGTTCACAGAGTCGGACAAGATTTAACAACTGAACAGCAGTAACAACAACGCAAGCAATGTATATTGAGCTCTCTGAATAAGCCTAGCTATATCTTCCTTCATTTTTATAATTTAAATTCTTACAAAACATTGTACTAAATGCAAAATTAGATATGATCATATACTCTTTGTATTACCATTGGCACATATGATGCTGGAGAAGACTCATGAGACTCCCTTAG